>NW_025952878.1:0-1363 GCF_021653875.1 Nematocida major
AGTATTCTGTCCAGGCAGGCAACTACTTTTTCTGCTGTCTGCGTGTAGTCGCACACCTCTGCCATCCGCGTCCAAACCTCCTCCAAAAAGCGCAGCTGCGCCGCGTCTCCCGGGGGAAACCCCTGCGCGCAGGGCGTCTGCACCGGGTCGGCTTCCAGCCCAAATCCGCCGTTTCTCGGGCTCTTTTCCCCCTCTTCTGGGCCTGTGCCCGTTCCTGTCATTTTTTCGCCTGCGTATAGAATCTTCTGCAGCATTATCTTTTATTTAAAATCAAAGAAGTGCATAAATGCTTGTGGGTTCGGCCCGAATAGCCTGGTGCTTTATTTTTCCGAGGCTGTGCTACTGGGCGCTAAGGCGAGTGTGCACAGGGAAACAATCAATAAATCAAGTGGCTATTTGTCTGTTGTTCTTTGGAGGAGCAGAAGGTCAGGAGCAGGAGAGGGCAAGCGCCTTATCATCCTGCGCCTTGTTGCGGGATGCTGTGTGTTTAGTGCAGTTTATGGTTAAAGCCTTGAAGGGGGAAAGAAGAAAAATAAAGTAAACAAAATGTAGTGTTCTGGAGAGGCTGGAGAGAAAAAACTAGAATGAAGAATTTATTTTTTGGAGTGTTATGGTGGTGTAGTATAGTAGAAAAGACAGAAAGGAATATGGTAGAGAGAAGGTGTAAGAGAAGACAGAAAAGAACAGTTTGGCGCAGGGAGGCGCGTGCTCACGTTTGGAGGCTCTGTAGAGTGTGGGGGCTTGCTGGGGCGCATGCAGAGGCATTCTTTCTCTCTATGCTATGTAGGGAGGCAGAGAGACCGACTTGTTTTTATTTTTGAGGGCGGGAAAAGGGAGAAGGAGCACAAATGTGCAGGAGAAGACAGCAAGAACGGGGTGGGTAGAGGCCAATAGCGCGCAGATCACAGAACAGCTCAATTCTGTGCAGAGAAAGCATGCAAGGCTTGTAAACGACTTGCAAGGGCGTGTTGAGAGCTTGCGTGCTGCGATGGGAAACCAGGAAAGGCCTTTGGCAGAGCTGCAAGAGGTAGAGGCGCGCTTGGAGCTTAAGCCAGGCATCCTCCTGTCTGCAGGGTTTTTTGGCATACTCTGCCCGAGCATCCAGCTGTCAAACAGAGGAGGCCGGAGTCTCCGATGTATCTGCACATGTTCGGGTTCCTATACCCCCAAAAGACGTCCCTGCCGAGTGGGCACTGGTTCTGCTGGAGTGCTAAACTGGTACAAAGAAACAGGGCTCCCTGTGCTGCATGCAGACATTCTGTGCCCGAATAGAAGCAGCCCACACTTCGTGGGCGAATTCCTTAAGCAGGGCACAGCAGAGCATGTCTGCTCGTTTTATGAGCTTTTATATGAGGATGCGCAA
>NW_025952951.1:0-239130 GCF_021653875.1 Nematocida major
ATGGAAGGCCAGCACATTGACTTGGATATAGGCGCACTGAAGCACAAGCTAGTGCTAGATACGGAGACTCCCGAAATAAAAAACTTGACAAACGCAGTCTTTTATGCACTATCTTCCCGCATAAAAAGCTCCCTCAAGAACATCCCAGAGGAAAAGCGTGCTAATACGAATGCGCTAGTGGACACTTTCCTGAAGGAAAACCTCAAAAGAACGTTCAGCACGATAATTAATACACAGTGTGCAGTAAGTCCTGAAACAGTAAAAATCCTCACGAAAGAAGCCACAGCCGAAGTCTCTTCCGAACTTTCACGAGAACTCTCCACTCTAAGCAAAGAAATAGACGCTTTTGCTCTACAGCAGGAGATCACATACCAGCGCATAGAGATGCAAACTGTCAAAAAAAAGATCGAACTGTATAAGCACTGCAAGGAAGCCCAGCAATACATTGTCTCCTGCTGTGAGAAAGTACTCCAGAGCAAAGAAATAAAAAAATTCGACAAGTCCAGGCTCGAACTTGCCCTCGCCCAGGATAAATCCTGCCTGGAAGACTTCACTCAGAGCTTAGATATCCTCCTGATGAAAGAAGAAGAAGACATATCTATTCTGGAAGAAAGTGTAGAGAAAAAAAAAGAAATGCGTTCTGAAGAAAATATTTTAGATTTAGAAAAGTACGCTTTAGATCGGATAGTTGAGAAGTTTAGAGCGCATCTTTCCAATGACAGGCTAAGACCTAACGTGTATTTTTACCTGAAAGAATTGACGGATGAAAACAGCAAGTATATACGAGAAGAGAAGATCGAGGCTTTGGAGAAGCACAGTATAAATAGCAAGGCTGTTTTCTCTGCTAGCAGAATGGCTGAGAAGCTAAGAATAGAAGAAAAGGAGCGCATAAGCATGGGAAAGTTTATGATTCAGTGTGGGCAGGAGATGGTTGAGCAGGTTCATGTCTTGGTAGAGTTCGGGCATGCGTATTTCACAGATGTACTCAACCGGAGTTCGACTTTTGAGCTTGTGAGTCTATTACGGACTGTTAAAATGAATGTGAAAAATTTGCAAGAACCTGAAAAAACGGAACTGAAAGAGTTTTTGATGGTTCTGGAGGACTTCGATTACGGAATAAACTGGATTCGGGACAGCTCCTTCATAGATCTACAAAGAATTAAGGACACCTTGAAAATAGACCATCTACTGGAGAAGCTGTCAGATGCTCGCGTGAGAAACAAATTTGCGCGCTTTAACGATGGTTTTAGGAAAATACTGGAGAAATTTCCGAATGGGGAAACAAAATCCGGTTATGATAAGGCTTTTTATGCCCTGAGAAGCCATCCACGCACAAAACACGAAACGGCAAAGCAGATGCATGACAACGCCATGGAGGCAGAAGAGCATCTTACACGGCTGCGGGGAGTTGATGAAGGAACAACCCGAAAAGACTGTGATCTTAGGGTTGCGGCGTATGAAAAATTTGCAAGGGAAACGGAAATGCCTGATTTTTCAGGTGCTATCGAGAACATACCGCCTGAAAGCCTGGAAGATGGAGTTACTCCGCGTGAGATTAAAGCCATGCTCTCAAATATGAACATACTCCATGACATATGCACTGAAGAGCTGGAAGATGAAGCCAGAACAGATTCTGAGAAAGAAGTTTTGAGGAAAAGTCTACCAGAAATTGAAGAAAAGATACAGGTTCTTAACCAGAAACTTCGTTCATTCAACAAGGAGCTAAGCGAAGAAGAAGCCCAAAAGAACGAGTGTCTCCGTTACGCTTATCTGACAAAGTATAAGAATGAGTGTCTTAAGCGCATATTCACAGTCACAAAGAACGTAGAGGCTGAAATGGTCCCACTGGCTAAGGAAGTTATGAAGGAAATTGAAGAGACCCCGAATAGCCCAGAATTTAACGAAAAAGTGGAAAAAATGCTTGAAGAAATAATTGAAAAGGAGCCTCATCGTCTGCTGACTCCGGAGTTTATCGTTGAAAACGAATACTTTTGGGAAGAACTGCCAAAGACGGTAGATCAGCTCGATAGAGAGATAGCTGAAGCTTTGGGGGGAAGTTCGGGCGAGGGAACGGGTGGAAAATCCAAGTACCACTTTACGCTTCAAAATTCGATCCTCGCACTTTTTTTCGTCTTTATGATTCTGTCTCTGGGGCTGGTATGCAATTCGGAATTTGCGTGAGAAAAATAAAAAATAAGCCCATTTACTATTCTGTGTCTATAAAGTACTGCGCTGCTGACATCTGCCATTTATTACACGACGTGTAGTAAGTCCTGCCAGATAATGTATGCTGTGCAGAAAATAGTGCCAAATATTTTATTTTTCAGAGGCTGTGGGATAACTGATATTTTCGAGAATTGATATTTCAAAGTATAAATACTCAGAAAAAAATAAAAAGCATGAAAAAGATTCAGCACATTGGCATAAAATCAAAGCAACTGAGACACCTACTATTCCTAGATGCAGTAGAGTCCGAAGCAAAAGGCCCAACAAACACAGTCCTAAACGCAATCTCCCCCCACATAAAAAACTCCCTCAATGACATCCCAGAGGAAAAGCGCTCGGAAGTCAATGCAGAAGTAGATACTTTCCTGCAGAAAAACCTAAAGCCGATATTCAGCACAATAGCAAAAAAGTACTGTGTAGTAAGCCCTAAACTAGTTGAAATTTTCACGAAAGAAGCCACGGCAGAGGTTCCCTCCGAACTCGCCCACGGAATCCCCGTCATACGCACAAAAATAATAGAGCCTTATGGATTAAGACAGGAAGTTACATACGAGGACTTCTCTACGCAAAGCCTAAAGAAAAATATCGAACTGACTAAGGCATACAGGGAAACACAGAGACTGGCTATTTTCCACAGCGCAAAAGCAATTCAGAGCAAAGGAATTACAAAGTTCAACAAGACCCAGCTCAAAACTTATCTTTCTGAGGATAAAAATAATCTGACAAGACTCAATTCAGTTTTAAATGACCTTCTGAAGGAGAAAGAAGAAAAAGAAGAAAAAGAAAAAGAAAAGTGTGCTGAAGAAAACAGCTTGGATTTAAAAAAGTACACTTTAGATCGGATAATAGAGAAGGCCAAAGGATATTACTCCAGCGACGAGTTCAATCAGAGTCTGTACTTTGCCCTGAAGGAAATAGTGAAAGAAAACGGAAAAAACATAACCACACCCAAGCTGCAGTTTATGCTGGCTTACAAGAATTCTCCTTCCGCTGAGAGAGTGGAAGCAGCAGAAAAGAACTGTGTATACAGGAAAATGTCCTTGGTTGAGTTTTATGAGAACGTGCATGGTCCTTTGGGGGATGTAATAGACGATTTCTATGCGAATTTTAGAAGTATAATCAGCCTGGACGCAGGTTCTAAGCTTACACATATGCAATGGAAGGCTAGATCCGACATAAAAGAAGATTTTGAAGAATCTGAAAAGGCGGAAATAGAAGAGTTTTTGGATGCTATGGAGGAGTTTGACGACAAGATGAACATTATTGTCTATACCTTCTTTGCAAACCTATACAGAATCCATGATGGCTTCAGAATGGCTGATTCTCCGTCAAATATGCTTAGTGCATGGTCGAGGGAAGAGTTTGAGTTTTTTACTAAGGATTTTAAGAAAATGATGGTTAGATTTCCAACTATAGAAACAAATTCAGGTTTCGGCAAGGCTTTTCATGCCCTGATGAGCTGCGCATATAAAAAGAACGAAAGGGCAAGACAGCTGCACAGGAACGCTATGAGGGCAGAAGAATGTCTTGCATTGCTTCGAACGAGTGAAGCAGCAGGAAAGGCTGGGGAGGACTATGAATTCAGGATTTGTGAATATGAAAAATTTGCAGAGGAAAATCCAGTGCCCGAGTTTTCAGGTTCTATCGAAGATATACCGTCTGAAGTCCTGGAAGATGGGGTCACTCCGCGCGAAATCCAAACCACAATCCTATCGCTGAAGATGTTCCATGACATGTACACTGAGCAGCTAAAAGATGAAGCCAAAACAGACTCTGAGAGAGTAGAATTGAAAAAAAGTCTATCAGAAACTGAAGAAAAGATACGGGTTCTTGAAGAGAGAATTCGTTCATTTGCGGATTTAAGCGAGGAAGAAGCCAAAAAGGAAGAGTGTCTTCGTTACGCTTATCTGATGAAGTACAAAATCGAGTGTTTGAAGCATATAGACGTGCTTAAGAAGGAAGCTGAGGCTGAGATGGTCCCACTGGCTAAGAAAGTCATGAAAGAGATTGAAGAAACCCCGAATAGCCCAGAGTTTAACAGAGAAGCAAAAAAAATGCTTGTGAAAGTTCTTAAAAACGAGCCGCATCGCCTTATGACTCCGAGGTTTTTCGTGAGGAATAAACACTTTGCGGAGGAACTGCCAAAGCTGCTGGCTCGGCTTGATGAAAAGATAGTCAAAACTTTAGGAGGAAGTTCGAGCAGAGGAACGGATGAAGGATCCTCGCGCAGAGCTATACTTCGAAACACATTTATTGGGGCTTTCTTAATCACTGTGCTTGGGTCTCTGAAAGCGATATTCAATTCGAAAACTGCATGAGAAAAATAAAAATAAGCTCATTTATTATACAGTGCATATTAAGTGCCTATTATCGCGTATGTAGTAAGTCCTGACAGATAGTGCACGCAGTGCAGTAAGTCTTGCCAATTGTTACACGACGTGTAGTAATTCCTGCCATTTAACACCCGCTGTGCAGAAAATAGTGCCAAATATTTGCCCTGCTTCCCATATATTGGATGATAAATAATATTTCCTGAGAATTGATATGAACTAGTTAGATTTATTTATTGAACAATTTCCTACGCACACAGCTGTTTTTAACATGCAATGGCGCTTTTTGGGACTCTTTGCGAAAAGAAAAAAGAAAAACGGAAAGACAGTTCCAAGTTGCTTATTCTCTTCGCTCTTCATCCGCTCCTTTCACCTGTCTGTTCCGCAACTTCCTATGCAGCCTGTTGTATGCTGAAAGCATAGTTGCTCGTAATTGTTATTGCTTAATTCGGGTTAGTTAAGGACTCTTCCTGTATTACAACTCTTAACGTTATATTCTTCTTATATTTTTGCATTTTAAATTGAACTTGCTCGCGTATTTATGCTTTGAGCGAGCACTAATGATCTCAATTTCTTCGCATCCACATCAGAAATGTTTTATCGTGATCTCGCCGTCTCCGATCATGTGGGAATTCCAATAGTTCGCCACAAGGGGATATATTAAATACATAAATATTTAATCACTTCGAGAAATAGTGAAGAGTACACTTTCATTTAACACGTCTACTTTTGTAACTAATCATGTTTTAAAAGTATAAATAGAAAGTAAAATTCAAAAAGCATGAAAAAAAACAGACACATCAACTTAGATGTGGATACACTGAAGCACGAGCTACAGCAAGAGACAGCAACCCCTAAAGCAACAGACTCACCCGTAGTCTTTGCAGTGCTTTCTTCCCGCATAAAAAACTCCCTCGAGGACGTCCCAGAGGAAAAGCGTGCTGAAGTCAGTGCGCTAGTGGACGCTTTCCTGCAGGAAAACCTTAAAAACACATTCAGCACGATAATTAATACACAGTGTGCAGCAATTCCTGAAACAATCAAAATACTCACGAAAGAAGCCGCATACGAAGACTCTCCCGAACTCTCACGAGAACTCTTCAATCTAAGCAGAGAAATACGCGCTTTCATTAGACAGCAGGAGATCGAATACAGAAACTTCTCTATGCAAACTGTCAGAAAAAAGATCAAACTGTATAATTACTGCAAGGAAGCCCAGCAATACACCATTTCCCGCTGCACGGAGATACTCCAGAACAAAACAATAGAAAAATTCGACAAGACCAAGCTCGAACGTGCCCTTGCCCAGGAAGCTGAAGCATTAGAAGTCTTCGATCAGGGCTTAAACAGACTCCTGAAGAAAGAGGAAGAAGACATATCTGCTCTAGAAAAGGCTATGGAGAAACAGGATATATTGTGTGCTGAAGAAAATATTTTAGATTTAGAAAAGTACGCTTTAGATCGGATAGTTGAGAAGTTTAGAGCGTACTGTTCTAATGACAGGCTAAGACCTAACGTATATTTTTACCTGAAAGAATTAACGGATGAAAACAGCAAGTATATACAATCAGACCAGATAGAGTTTTTGGAGAAGTACAGGCTAAATAGCAAGTCTATTTTCTCTGTTAGAGGGATGGCTAAGTATCTATGCGCAGTAGAACCGAAGTGCTTAAGTGTGGGAGAGACCATGTTTGAGTGTGCGAAGAAAATGAATGATATGGCTCAGCGTTTGCTACAGTTTGCGCGTATACAATTTGCAGATGCAATATTCCAGAATTCAGTCAGTGCGGCTATGAGTATATTCCGGACTGCTAAAATGAAGATGAAAGAAGACTTGCAAGAACCTGAAAAAACAGAAATGGAAGAGTTTTTGAAGGTTCTGGTGGAATTATATCGCGGGATAGACTCGATTCGGACCACAGCCTTCAAAGAACTGAACATGATCGAGGACACCTTGAAAATAGACCATATACTGGAGATACTGTCAGATACTCGCGTGAGAAACAAATTTGCGCGCTTTAACGATGATTTTAGGAAAATACTGGATAAATTTCCAAATGGGGAGATAAAATCAGGTTATGAAAAGGCTTTTTATGCTCTGAAAAACCATCCACGCACAAAACACGAAACGGCAAAGCAGATGCACGACAACGCCATGGAGGCAGAAGAGCATCTTACACGGCTGCGGGGAGTTGATGAAGGAACAACCATGAAAGACTGTGATCTTAGGGTTGCAGCGTATGAAAAATTTGCACGGGAAACGGAAATACCTGATTCGGGTTATTCAGGTGCTATCGAGAACATGCCGCCTGAAAGCCTGGAAGATGGAGTTACTCCGCGTGAGGTCAAAGCCATGCTCTCAAATATGAACATACTCCATGACATATGCACTGAAGAGCTGGAAGATGAGACCAAGTCTGAGTCTGAGAAAGTAGAATTGAAGAAAAGTCTATCGGAAACTGAAGAAAAGATACGGATTCTTAACCAGAAACTTCGTTCATTTGCATGTTTAAGCGAGGAAATAGTTCAAGAAAACGAGTGTCTCCGTTACGCTTATCTGTATAAGTATAAGAATGAGTGTCTTAAGCACATATTCACACTCCAGAAGGAGGCAGAGGAGGAAATGGTCACACTGGCTAGGGAAGTTATGCGGAAAATTGAAGAGACCCCGAATAACCCAGAATTTAACGAAAAAGTGGAACAAATGCTTGAAGAAATCATTGAGGAAGAGCCCCACTGTCTGTTGATTCCGGAGTTTATCGTTGAAAACGAATACTTTTGGGAGGAACTGCCAAAGATGGTAGATCAGCTTGACAAGAAGATAGCTGAAACTTTGGGGGAAAGTTCGGGCGAGAGATCGGGTGTAAAACGCAAGTACCACCTTACGCTTCAAAATTCGATCTTTATGCTTTTCTTCATATTTATGCTCCTGTCGCTGGGCCTGGTATGCAATTCGGAATTTGCGTGAGAAAAATAAAAATAAGCTCATTTATTGCACAGCGTACATTAAGTGCCCATTATCGCGTGTGCAGTAAATCTTGCCAGATAGTGCACGCTGTGCAGAAAGTCCTGCCACTTAATATGCATTCTGCAGAAAATAGTGCCAAATATTTATTTATTTTCCATATATTAGATGATAAATGATGTTTTCCTAAATAATATTTCCTGAGATTTGATATTTAAAAGTATAAATACACAGAAAAAATAAAAAACATGGAAAACAATCAGCACATTAAGATAGATATAGGCCAACTAAGACGCATGTTATTCTTATATGTAACAAGGCCTGAAGCAAGTGGCCCAACAAACACAGTCATAGAAGAAGCACTGTCTTCCCTCGTAAAAAAGTCCCTCAAATATATCCCAGAGAAAAAGCATACCAAAATTGAAGCATTAGTAGACACTTTTCTGAAGGAAAATCTCAAAAGAACGTTCAGCACATTCAGCGAAGCAGCTAGAGAGCACTGTGTAGTAAAACCAGAAGATCTAGAGATCCTCGTGAAGGAGCTTACAGCAGAAGCTCCCACCAAACAGTCAGACTCAAGTGCAGGAGCAGTTTATACTTTAAAGCGGGAATCCACATACGAAGACTACTTCAATGCTCACAGGGAAAAGATAGAAGTGTGTAAGACGCATATAAAGGCCCAGAAACTAGTTAACATTCACTGCGAGAAAATATTCCAGAGCAAAGGAATAAAAAAAATTGACGAGATCAAGCCCCAGCTCGAACTTGCGCTTGAAAAGGACAAAGCCCGTCTGAAAGGATTCACTAAGACGCTGGAAAACCTTCTGAAGGAAGAAAAAACTCTAATTTCTCTGGATATTCATGCGAAGAAAAAAGAAATCCGTACTGGGGAAACTATTTCAGATGTGGAAAAGTACACGTTAGATCGGATAGTTGAGAAAGTTAGAGCGCATCTTTCTAATAATCAGCACAAACAGAGCATATACTTTGGCCTAGAGGAAGTAATTCGATTCAGAAAAAGGATGACCGGGAGTGACCGGATGTTTATGGAGGAGAGTTGCCTGATATATGGTGAGAATGGGTTCTTTGATAAGAAAAGGCTTGAAACAGAGAGAGAAGCCAGGTATAGGACGATGAGCTTAGCTGACTTTTACGAGGAGATGAATGGTCCTGTTGAGAATACGTCAGATAAATTCTTCAAGTATATTAAGGGCCTGATCGACATGAATGCAGCTTCTGTGATTATGGAAATGGCGTACAAGATTAAGTCCAAAGCAGAAACAGTGCAGGGACCTGAAAGGGAGGAAATAGAGAAGATTATGCAGGAGATGATGGAGTTTATGTACATGATAAACATTATCCACTTGGCACTCTTTTCAGACTTATACTGGATTCACAACTCCTTCCAAGTGAAGGATTCTCTGGAGAACGGATTTAGTGCATGGATGAAGGGGAACTTCAGGTTCTTTCCGGATAAATTCAAAAAAATAGTGGCTGGATTTCCTAATGTGGAAATAAATTCAGGTATTGGGAAGGAATATCATGCTCTGATAAGCTACGCAGGCAAATATAACGAAAGAGCAAGGTGGATCCACAGGAACGCTATGAAGGCAGAAGAATATCTTGCATTTCTTCGGGTGAATGATGCGGGCGAGCCAAGGATGGAGTGGACTTCCAGGATTCTTGAATATGACAAGTTTTCAACGAAAAGTTTTGTGCCTGAATGTTCAGGTTCGATCGAAAAAACATCGCCTGAAAGCTTGGAATATGAGGTCACTCCGCGGGAAGTCAAAGGCATGATCTTATCGCAGAACTTATTCCGGGATATGTACATTGAAGAGTTAGGAGATAAAGCCAAAACAGAGTCTGAGAGAGTAGAATTGAAGAAAAGTCTATCGAAAACCGAGAAAACGATACAGCTTCTTAACAAGAAACTGCTTTCATTTGGGAAGCTAAGCAAGGAAGAAGCCCAAAAGAAGGAGGAGTGTCTCCGTTATGCGTGTCTGCAGAAGTACAAATATGAATGTATGAAACGGATAGAGATGCTTAAGAAGGAAGCTGAGGCTGAAATAACCCGGCGGGCTAAGGATATTATGGAGAAGATTGAAGAAATCCCGAATAACCCGAAGCTTGTTGAAAAAGCAAAAAAATTGCTTGAGAAAACTCTTGAGAATGAGCCCCACCGTCTTATGACCCCGGAGTTTTTCCTGGAGGCTGTGCCCTTTTTGGATGAACTGCCGGATCTGATGAATAAGCTCGATGAAGAGATAGTCAAGGCCTTGAAGGAAACCTCTGATGAAGGAACTGATGGAAAACGCCAGCAGTATATTACGCTTCAAAATTCTATCTTTATGCTCTTCTTCATCCTTACGCTTCTGTCGCTGGGACTGCTGTACAACTCGGGAACTGTGTGAGAAAAATAAAAAATACTGGCATTTACTGTTCTGGGTGGAGAAAGTACTATTTATTGTGCAGTGCAAAGTATGTGCTATTTAGTGCATACTGTGTGGAAATACCAATTGTTTTTGTCTGCTATTTTTATGTACTGTATAGGAAGTATTGCGCTGTTTTTGTCTGCTATTTTTATGCACTGTATAGGAAGTATTGCGCTGTTTTTGTCTGCTATTTTTATGCACTGTATAGGAAGTATTGCGCTGTTTTTGTCTGCTATTTTTATGCACTGTATAGGAAGTGACAATCAATATATATGTGCAAAAATTCTGGCATTTTCTGCATAATATATAAAAAATGGCAGCAAATCATTATCACTGCTTTTTAGACACTAAGCAATAGATGATATTTTCAAAGTACAAATACTCAAAACTTTTTAAAAAGCATGTACATTTGCTTAAACATAGGTAGGCTGAAAAAAAGGCTATTAGAAGACACAGCAAACATTAAAACAACGGACTCAGCAAGCCTAGTCCTAAAAGCACTTTCCTCCCGCATAAAAACCTCCCTCGAAAACATCCCAGAGGAAAAGCGTACTAAAATTGAGGCAATCGTAGACACTTTCCTGCAGGAATTTCTAACCCGAATATTAGCTAAAATAGCCAACAATCACTGTATAGTAAGTCCTGAGACACTGGACATCCTCACGAAAGAAGCCATAGCAGAAGTTCCCTCCGAACTCTTGCACGGATTCCCCACCTTAAGCACGCTCGAAGGATATGACACTTTCAAGCAGAGAGTCGTATACGAGAACTTCTTTATGCACGCTCTCAATAAAAAGATCGAACTGTATAAATACTACAAGAAAGTCCAGCAGTATATCATCGCCTGCAGCACTGCAATGCTTCAGAGAAAAGAGATGGATACAGCCAGAAAGTGCAGCGTCGAGCCCCTCCTCTGCCAAGATAGCAACAAATTAAAACGCATTACTGCGACGTTAAATGACCTCCTGAAGGAAGAAGAATTCAGGACTGCTTTAGGAAAGACTATGAAGAAAGAAAAAATGTGTACTGACGAAAGTATTTTAAATATGGAAAAGTACACTTTAGATCGGATAGTTGAAAAATTTAAAGCGTATTTCTGCAGTGGGGAGTATAGTCGGAGTCTATGCTTTGGCCTGAAAAAACTAACGGAAAACAACGGAAAGTATGCATCCGGCCAGGCACACTTTATACAGGGCTTTGAAGTGCATAATAAGGATGTTTTTTCTGACGATAAAATATCCGCAGAAGAAAAGGAGCGTATATACGGGGAAATGTGCATAGTTGGTTTTTATGAGAGCGTATCTGGGCTGATTCGGGTTGTAATAGACCGCGAATTCGGGGAATTTCTAACTCTAATCGGGCTGTCTTCTGCCTGTGCGATTATAGAGACATGTCAGGAGGTTGACTCCCACATACAAACTTTGCAAGAACCTGAAAAGTCGGAAATGGAAAGGTATTTGAAGGATTTGGAGGGGTTTCGCAAGCACATTCAGGCTGTTCATAACACATTTTTTGCAAACCTATACAGAATTCACGACTTCTTCCAAATGGTTGATTCCCCGTCAAATACTGTTAGCGGGTGGGGGAGAGAAACATTTGCATTTTTTAACGTTAATTTTAAAAAAACAGTGGATAGATTTCCCAATGTGGAAACAAATTCAGGTTTTGGGAAGGCTTTCCATGCCCTGATGAGCCATGCAGACGCAAAAAACAAAAGGGCCCGGCAGATGCACAGAAACGCTATGAAGGCAGAAGAATGCCTTGCAAGAATGAATGAGCTTGATGAAGGCACATCCAGGGAGGACAGGGACCGCAGGGTGGATGAATACAAAAAGTTTGCAAGGGAAAATCCAGTGCCTGGTTTTTCAGGTTCTATCGAGGGTATTCCGCCTGAATCCCTGGAATATGGGGTTACTCCGCGCGAAATCAAAGCCATGCTTTCAGCTATGAAGATATCCCTGGGTGTATACACTGAGCAGCTAAAAGATGGGTCCACAACAGAGTCTGAGAAAGTAGAGTTGAAAAAAAGTCTATCGGAAACTGAAGAAAAGATACGGGTTCTTGAAGAGAAACTGTTTTCATTTGCGGATTTGAGCGAGGAAGAAGCCCAAAGGGAGGACTGTCTCCGCTACGCGTATCTGATGAACTATAAAATCGAGTGTCTTAAGCATATAGACGTGCTTAAGAAGGAAGCTGAGGCTGAACTGGTCCCACTGGCTAAGGAAGTCATGAGAGAGATTGAAGAAATCCCAAATACCCCAAAATTTAACAAAAAAGTGGAAAAAATGCTTGAGACAATTCTTAAAAAGGAGCCTCACCGTCTGCTGACTCCGGAGTTTATCATCAAAAACGAATACTTTTTGAAGGAATTGCCAGAAGTAATGGCTCAGCTCAATAAAGAGATAGCCGAGGTTTTGAAGGAAACTCCGGGCGAAGAAGCGGGCGGAAAACAGAAGCACCAGCTTACGCTTCAAGCTTCAATCTTCATACTTTTTGCTATCTTTGTGCTTCTGTCGGTGGGGCTGGTGTGCAATTCGGAGGCTGCGTGAGAAAAATAAAAATAAGCCCATTTACTGTTCTGTATGTAGAAAGCACTGTTCGTTGGCTGTCTGCTATTTATTGTGCGGTGCATAGAAAGTGAACATTGTTTTCAGTGTGTACAAAGTACTGCAGTGCCATTGCTTCTCTGCTGTTTATTGTGCAGTGTGTATAAAGTGCTGCACTGCTGTCATCTGCTAATTATTGCACAGTGTCATTCTGTGCTATTTATTACGCCATGCGCAATAAGCTCTGCCATTTAATATACAGTGCATAAAATAGCAGCAAATATTTAATTTTGCTTTTTACGTACTCTGCGTTGATTAACTAGCAGCTAAAGTATAAATAGACCCCGAATAACCAGAAGAAATGGAAAAAAACCGACACATCGCCTTAGACAATAGCAAGATAAAGTGCAATCTATTACTAGACGCAGCAAACACCAAAACAACAGACTCAAAAGACACAGTCCTAAAAGCACTCTCCTCCCGCATAAAAGACTCCCTCAGAAACATCCCAGAGGAAAAGCGTGCTGAAGTTGAGGCATCCGTGGACACTTTCCTGCAGGAGAGACTAGAAAGCACATTCAATACGATAATTGGTGCACACAGCACGATATGTTCCGACATGGTTAAAATTTTCACGAAAGAAGCAGCAGCCGAACTCCCCTCCGAATTCTCACATGAACTCTCTATCCTAAGCACAGAAATAGACGTTTTCATTCTACAGCAGGAAATCCTGTACGAGAAATACGTCCAGAAAGCTCTCACTGCAAGAATAGGCGCAGAAGCCCTTTTAAAGGACGCCCACGGAGTGATTCTCTCCTGCTGTGAGAAAGTACTCCAGAGCAAAGAAATAAAAAAATTCAGAAAGTCCAGGCTCGAACTCGCCCTCTCCAAAGACAGAGATAAACTGGAAAAACTCACTGCGACTTTAGACGCCCTCCTGAAGAAAAAAGAAGAAGGCAGAATCACTCTAGAAAAGACTGTGGAGAAAAAAGAAAAAATGTGTAGTAGAAAAGATGCCCTGGACACTTTTAGCTCTTTCACTGTAGAAAGAATGATTTTTGAGCGGGTATTTGAGAAGATTCAGAGATTTTTCTCTAAAGAGGCGCATAGTCCCAGCGCGTATGCTTCCCTGAGGAAAATAATGGAGGAAAGGAGGAAGTTCTTGTTTTCGGATCTCGTGGGGATTTTACAAGAGCATACCCCGAATAACCCGAAAGTCTCTGCTACGGAAGTCTCTGAGAAAATAAAAGCAACGGAGCAGGAGCATCTGAGTGGGGGAAATGGCAGGTCTGCAAGTGCGAAAACCCTGGAGAAAGAGGCCAAGAGGGCAATGGAGGATGCGTATGAGCACTTTGCGGGCATAGAACTTGCAGACTCGGTTTTTGAAGTCGCGTGCCTGATCGAGGATGCTGAAAAGGAGGTGAAAAAATTGCATGGACCTGAAAAAACGGGAATGAAAAATTTTATCGGCAACTTGCAGGAGTTTGTTTCTCGGGTAAAAGTGCTTCAGAAGTCCTCCTTCGGGACTCTGCACAAAATCATCGACGAGTTCAGCGCGGACTTTTCGCTGCAGAAGTTGCTGGGGAAGTCTGAGTGTGCGGAACTTGCACTTTTCAACGACTCTCTTGAAAAAATACTGGCTAAATTTCCAAATGAGGAAATAAATTCAGGTTTTGATAAAAGTTTTCTGCGCCTGGTAAACTTCTTCGGCGCAAAAAGCGAAGCAGCAACGCGGGTGCACGACAATGCAATGGAAGCAGAAAACTGTCTTGTGACTCTGTGTGGGATCAAAAGAGGCGAGACCTTACGCGACCGGAACCACAGAATTTTAACGTATGAAAAATTTGCAAAAAAAACGGCCTTACCTGACTTTTCAGGTTCTATCGAAGGTATATCGCTCGAAAGCCTGGAAGATGGGATCTCTCCGCACGAGGTCGAGCATATTCTTTCAGAGCTTAGAATGGACATGGATTTATACGCTAAAGAGCTAGAAGAGGCCAAATCAGACTCCGAGAGACAGCATTTGGAAGAACATCTGTCGAAAGTCAAGGAAATGCTGCCCCTTCTTAGCCAGAAACTTCGGTCTTTTAAGGGGTTAAGCAAAGAAAAAGTGCTGAAAATCGAGTGTTTCCGTTACGCTTACCTGATGAAGTACCAGAGAGAGCCTTAAGCACGCTGAGATGCTCAGGGAGGAACTTGAGGCGGGAATAGGCCCACTAGCCTTCCAGTTTGTGAGGGATTTTGAAGAAACCCCGAATAACCCGAAGCTCGTGGAAAAAGTGGAAAAAATGCTTAGAAGGATCGTTGAGAAAGAGCCACAGCGTTTTTTGACTCCGGAGTTTATCATCGAAAATGAACACTTTTTGGAGGAATTGCCTAAAGTCGTAGATCAGCTCGATAAAAGAATAGCTGAGGCTTTCGGGGGAAGATCAGGCGAGAGAGCGGGTGGAAGACGCGGGCGCATTAGTAGAATTCAAAGAGCGATATTTGGGGGTCTATCCGTGTTTATGCTTGCGTCTCTGGGGCTAATATGCACTTCGGAAACTCTATGAGAAAAATAAAAACAATGCGGTTTATTGCATAGCGCATAGAAAATAAGTTGCACCGGCTGCCTGCCATTTAGTGTGCGCTGTGTGGAAAGTGCTGGGCATCTCTTATCTGGCATTTGGTGCGCAGTGCGTAAAAAGCAGTGCTCTGCTGTTGCCTGTTGTTTACTGCACACGGTGTACAAACCCTGTTATTTAATATAGAGCGCGCAAAAAACAACAACAAATATTAAATTTTATTTTTTGCTTACTGTATACAAATCAACAACTGCCCTAAGTATAAATATAAATAGAGCCCGAATAACCCGAAGCCATGAAAACTCGCCGACATATAAGCCTAGATCATAAAAAGATGAAAGAATGGTTGGTATCCGCATGTAGAGAGCAAGCAGACACAACAGAAACACTCCTAAACGCAGTTTCCTCGCGCCTAAAGAACTCCCTCAGGAACATCTCCAGGAAAAGGCACGCTGAAATTGAAGCATTGATAGAAACTTCCCTGCAGGAAAGACTAGAACCCGTATTCCGCAAGATAGTTAGCACACACTGTGTAATAAGCCCAGAAGATCTGGAAATCCTCACGAAAGAAGCAGCAGCCAAATTCCCCTCCCAATTCGCACACAAACTCTCCAGTCTTAGCACAGAAATAGACGCTTTTACTCTCAACCAGAGGATTCTATACGAGAAGTACGCCCTGCAGGCTCAGACGGTAGCAATGCGAGTCTTCGGTCTTTTGAAGGAAGCGCTCGAATTGATTCTTTCCCAGTGCACGAAAGCACATCGGAAGAAAAAAATCAAAAATCCAGGGCTCGAACCCGCCTTCTTCAAAGATAGCTCCATATTACAGGATATATCCACGTTCTCAGCCGGAAGAAAGGAAAGCAGTCTTATGCTGGGAGGGGCTGTGGAGAAGAAGGGAGAAATGCGCACTCGGAAGAACATTTCTGATTTGGAAGGGCCTGTTTTGGAGGGAGTGCTTGAGATGATTCGAAGCGGCTGCTCTAATGGTAGAAGCAGGTCCAGTCTATATTTTTACCTGAAAGAAATAACGGAAAATAACGGAAAGAGCATAGATATAGAGAAGATAGACTTTTTGCGAAAGCACACCCCGAATAACCCGGAGCGTATTTTTTCTGTTGGGGAATTCGCTGAGAGAATAAAAACAGCAGAAAATGAGTGCTTGAGGGAGGGAAGACGACTGTCTGACAGGGCGAAAGAAGTGGAAGAAAAGGCCAGGGAGATAGTATATAGTATGCGGGAGCACTTTGAACACATACTAACTCAGAGACTGGTCTCTGAAATTATGCAGTTGGTTTCGGACGCTGAAAAGGAGGCGGGAAAATTGCAGGGTCCTGAAAAAACGGAAATGGAAAAAATGGCGGGGTACCTGAAAAGTCTTGTTCTTCGGGTAGAACTGTTTCTGAATTCCTCCGGGAATCTTTTGAATGAAGTTTCCAGGTGCTTTAACGCGGACTATTTGCACATGAAGCTGTCGGGTAGGGCTGTGGCAAGAAAGTTTGCGCGTTTTAACGGGGCTTTTGAAAAAATACGGGATAAATTTCCAAATGCGGAAACAAATTTAGGTTTTGCCGCGGCTTTGCAGAACCTGATAGACCATCAAAACGCAATATGCGAGAAGACAGAGCAAATACACGGCAATGCGAAGGAGGCAGAGAACTGTCTTATGATGCTGGCCCAGCTCATAGAAGGCGAGACTTTGGAAGCCCGGGATCTCAGGGTTTCAACGTATGAAAAATTTGCAGACGCAACTAAATTTACAGAATTTTCAGGTTCTATCAAAGATATAACGTCTAACCGCCTGGAAGATGGAGTTACCCCGCGTGAAATCAGAGTTATGCTTTCATCTCTGAAAATATACGAGAAGACATACACCAGGCAACTAAAAGCCGAATATATGCCCAAGACAGACGCTGAGAGATTGCGGCTGGAAGAAAGTCTATCGGAAATTGAAGAAAATGTACAGTTTCTTGAACAGAAACTTTCTTTATTCGGGGATTTGAGCGAGGAACAGGCCCAAAAGGAGGAGTGTCTTCGCTACGCATATCTGCATACGTATAAGAGCAGCTGCTTGTCGCATATGGATCTTCTTCGGGAGAAGCTACAGGCTGAGATGGTCCTACTGTCCTTAGAAGTTATGGAGAAAATCAAGGAAACCCCGAATAACCCAGAGCTTATTGAAAAGGTGAAAAACAGGCTTGAGGATGCCCTTAAAAATGAGCCACTGAGTCTGCTAACTGCGGAGTTTGCCGTTGAAAATGAATACTTTTGGGAGGAATTGGCAAATGTGGTAGATCAGCTCGATAAAGAGATAGCCGAAGTTCTGAAGAAAGGCTCAGATGAAGGAACTCGGAGCTGGGTTGCGCTTCAAAGCTCGATCTTTGGGCTTTTCTTCGTCTTTATGCTTCTTTCTCTGGGGCTAATGTACAACTCGGGAACTGCTTGAAAAATAAAAATAAAGCCATTTAATGCTGAGTGCGCAGTAAGTACTTTGCGTTGCTTCTCTGCTATTTATTAGACAGCGTGCATTATGCGCTATTTATTGTGCAGGGTGTACAGAGAAATAGCATGGCTTGTGCGCTATTTACTGCACGGCGTGTAGAAAGTTCTGCATTCGTTTTTCGGGCACTTACTGCACGGTGGATAGAAGGTAGAAGCATGGCCGGTGTGCTATTTACTGCACCGTGCGCAACAACTAATGCCAACTAATGTGCAGTGCGCATCAAATAGTGCACGGTTGCCGTCTGCGAATTCTTACACGCTCGCGCAAAATTCTGTAATTTAATATAGAATGCATAAAAACAACAGAAAATCGCCATATTTACTTTTTATACACTATGCAACAAATCATAATTTCAAAGTATAAATACTCAAAACTTTTTACAACGCATGGAAGAAGATAACCAACACATTAGATTGGAACTAGACACGTTGAAGCACAAGCTACAGGAAAGTGCAGCAGACCTAGATGCAGACGACTCGATACAAGTGGTCTTAACCGCACTTTCCTTCCACATAAAGAAATCCCTCAAGAAAGTCCCCAGAAAAAAGCGTACTGAAGTTAAAGCATTAGTGGACGCTTTTCTGCAGGAAAATATACCCCCGATCTTCAGCAGAATAGCCCAAGCACACTGTGCAATAAGCACAGAAGAACTGGAAATCATCGCAAAAGAAGTCATAGCAGAGCTTCCCTCCGAACTCTCGCAAGAACTCTCCGTCTTATGCGACGAAATAGACGCGTTCACTATCAACCAGAGGATTCTATTCGAGCAATACGTCCAGAGGATTCTCTCCAAAATGAGAAAAATACTTACACTTTTAGAAGGAATCTACGATATGGCTGTTTTCCACGGCAGGGAAATAAACAAGAAAGAAGCAATGGAGAAGTTCGAGAACCACATGTTCAGCCCGTGGAATACCAAAGAAGTAACTAATTTAATACAGTTCAAGCGGACTCTATGGGGTCTTTTTGCCTGGCAGAAGAAAAGCCAATTCTCTCTATATAGTACTGTGGAGGAAAAAGAAAAAATGCGTAGTACAGAAATCATTTTAAATGTGGAAGAATATATTTCAGAATCTATTCTTGAGAGAATTAAAGCGTACTTCTGCGATGTCGATTATAATCCTAGCATATACTTTTACCTGAGAAAAATAGTGGAAGAAAACAACGGCGAGTATATAACCCCAGAGGATGTGGAGTTCTTGCAGGACGACTACAAGGAAAACATCAAGAAAAAGTGCTCTATTGAGAAAGTACGGAAGAAGATAGAATCTGCTGAAGCAGAGTGTTTATCTGAGGGAGAGCAAAGGTTTGAACGTGCGGAGAGGATGAAGGACGAGCTTGAAAGGACATTTCAGGAGGCACACGAGCATCTTGAAGGTGTACTGACGTGTGATTTAGTCCCGAGGGTCGAAAGACTGCTTGTGGACGTGGAAAAGAAGGTGAAAAATTTGCAAGAACCTGAAAAAACGGAAATGGAAGAGTTCAGGGATGGGCTGAAGGGGGTTATCTCTCAGATAAAACAGCTTCAGGAGTCTTCCCTCGAGATTTTAGACGAATTTGCCGAAAGTCTGAACGTGGATTCCTTTCTGGAGGAGCTGTCTGGTCCGTCGGTGAGAAAAAAGCTAGAGTATTTTAGCGAATCTTTTGAAAGAATTCAGGCGAAATTTCCAAATGCAGAAATACATTTGGGCTACAGAAAAAGTTTGCAGAACCTGATAAGGTGCCTAGTGAAAGAAAACATCCAAAAAAACAAGATAAGCATCGAGATAAAGATAGCAAAAAGATGTTTGGAGTGGATGAAGGAAGAAAATGGCAGCGAGACCAGTGAAGCCCACAACCTCAGGGTTTCGGCGTATAAAAAATTTGAAGAAGAAAATCCGTTACCTGATTTTCCAGAGCATATGAAGGATATCTCGTACGAAGGCTTGTTAGCTGGAGCCATCCCCCTGGAAATCAAGTATATACTTCCAGATATAAAAGATAAAGTGAGGGTCTTAAGTGGTGATACAGCGCCTATTATTCCAGACTTGCAAGAAATGCTACTGGAATTTGAGAGGCACATACGGAATCTCAAACTAAGGCTGGCCTTTTTTGCGACTTCAACCGAAGAACAGGCGCAGAGGGAGGAATGTCTTCGTTACTTGTACCTGAAGAAGTTCATAGAGGATAGTTCTGGGCGCATAGACGTGCTTGAAAAGAGCGTTGATTCGGAACTGGTCTCCCTGGCCTGGGAAGTTATGAGAGAAATTGAAGAAATCCCGAATAACCCGTTCAATGAAAAAGTGGAAAAAATGTTCGAGGAAATAGTTCAGAGGGAGCCGCAGCGTCTGCTAACTGTTGAGTTTATGGTAAAAGATGAACAGTTTTGGGAGGAATTGCCAAAAGTGATAAGCCAGCTCGACAAAGAGATAGCTGAAGTTCTGAAGAAAGACTCGGGTGGAACAGGAAGGCGCATGAGTATGCTCCAGAAGATCCTTTTCAACTGTCTATCCGTCACTATGATTGTAACTCTGGGGATGGCGGCGTACAATTCGGGAACTGCCTAAAAATAAAAATAAGACTATTTTTTATGTACTGTATGGAAAGTATTGGGCTGCTGCTGTCTGTGTTTATTGCACACTGCATATAAAGTATTGTGTTGCTGCCTGCTAATTAATATGCTGTGCATATTAAGTGCCATTTATTGCACACGCGCACAAAATTCTGGCTTTTAGTGGGCAAAGCACAGAAAATAGCAGAAAAAATTATCACTACTTTTTATACACTAAGCAATAGATGATATTTTCAAAGTATAAATACTGAAAGCATTTTTAAAAAGCATGGAAGATAACCAACACATTAGATTAGATCTAGACGAACTGAAGCACAGCCTACTGCAAGAGCTGGAAAACGTCAAAACAGGATATTCGATAGACAGAGTCCTAGCAGCCCTCTCCTCCCGCGTAAAAACCTCCCTCAAAGATATCCCAGAGGAAAAGCGTACTAAAATCAACGAGTTAGTATACACATTCCTGGAGAATTCTCTCAAAAAAACATTCGGGATAATAGCTAAAACACACGGCGTACTAACTCCTGGCGTAGTTGAAATCCTCACGAAAGAATCCACAGCAGAATCCCCCTGCCCACTCACACAAGAACTCTCCATCCTACACAAAGAAATAGAGAGTTTCATTCTAGAGCAGGAACTGGAGTGCGAAGGCTATGTCTATAGAGTTATCTCTAAGAAGAGAGAAATGCTTTCTCACCTACAGAGACTCCACAGCACCATCATCTCCTACTGCACGGAAGTCCTCCAGAATAAAACAATAAAAAAATTCGACAACTCCGGGCTCGAACTCGCCCTCTCCAAAGAAGCAGCCAAAGTAGAAGAAGCCAAGCAGGCTCTAGAGAGTCTTTCAGCTGAAAAGGAGGAAAACGGCCTCTCTCTGTACAACGTCATGATGAAAAAAGAAGAAATGCGCAGGGTATATCTTGTTTTGTATTGGGACATATACGCTTTAAAAAGAGTAGATGATAAGTTCAAAATGTATGCCTATAATAGCACGCACATTTCTAACGTATACTTCTACATGAAAAAAATAGCGGAAGAAAAGAAGGGAAAGCATATATCCCCAGAGGAAGTGGATTTTTTAGACTCTGGCTGGGCACATAGCGACAAGATGTGCTCTATTGAGGAAGCACGGGAGAAGATAAAATCTGCTGAGAAAGAGTGTTTTAGTGAGGGAAAGCGCATGTTTGAGCGTGCAGAGAAGATGTGGAATGGAGCTGATAAGGTGATAAAGAATGTGCGCGAGTATCTCGAGAGTATATTCGCCCAGGGCCCAGTGTATGAGCTTATGAAGATAGTTGAGATCGCTGAAGAGAAGGTGAAAAATTTGCAAGAACCTGAAAAAACGGAAATGAAAAAATTCAGGGATGAGCTGGAGGAGTTTATCTCCCAGGCAAAATTGCTTCAGGGCTCTCCCATAGAGGTTTTAGGCGAAGTTTCCAAAAGTCTGAGCGCGGATTCTTTACTGGAGACGCTGTCTAGTCCGTCTATACGAAAAAAGCTAGCACATTTTAACAAATCTTTTGAGAAAATTCAGGTTAAGTTTCCAAATTCAGATGCGTACTTTAGCTACAGAAAAGCTGTGCAGAACCTGACAGGCTTTTTAAACAGAAGCAGGCGTGGGTACAAAGAGCACTTAATGAAGGCAGAGAAATCTCTTGCATTGTTGCAGGAAGTTGGTAGGGGCGAGACCACGGATGCCCGGTATATCAGGGTTTCTGAGTATGAAAAATTTGCAGAGGAAAATCCAGCACCTGATTTTTCAGGTTCTATCGAAGACATATCGTCTGAGACTCTGGAAAGTGGAGTCACTCCGCGTGAGATAGAAGCTATGCTTTCATCCCTGAGAGCAGTCCAGAAAGCATGCATAAAAGAGCTAGGCGATAAAGGCAGAACAGAGATTGAGAAAATAGGGCTGAAGAAAAGTCTATCGGAAATTAAAGAAGAGATACAGGTTCTTGAACAGAAACTTCTTCCACTTGCAAACTTAAGCGAGGAACAGGCCAAAAAGGGGGAGTGTATTCGATACGCGTATCTGACAAAGTACAAAAGCGAGACTCTTAAGCAGATGGCCGTGCTTGAGGAGAGTCTTGAGACTGAAATTGTCCCACTGGCTTCGGAGATTGTGAAGAAAATTGAGAAAATCCCGAACAACCCAGAATTTAATAAAAAAGTGAAAGAAATGCTTGAGAAAACAGCGGAGAAGGAGCCAAATTCTGTTTTGAATACGAAATCCATCCTGGAAAGTGAACACTTGTGGGCGAAGCTGCCACGTGTGATAGTTCAGCTCGATAAGAAGATAGCTGAAACTTTGGGGGGAAGTTCGAGTGAGAGAACTCGTAGAAAACTCCATTATTCTCTTACGCTTCAAAATTCGATCTTTGCGCTTTTCTTCGTCTTTATGCTCCTGTCTCTGGGGCTGGTGTGCAGTTCAGAATTTGCATAGAAAAATAAAAATAGTGCCAGTTATTACACAGTGTGTAGAAAGTAGTATGCGGTGCTTCTCTTCTATTTGCTGTGCAGTGCAGACTATGTGTTATTTGTTGCGTGGGGTGTAGTAAGTTCTGCCTCTTAGCACACGCTGTGCAATAAGTAGCGCCAGACACCCAATTTTACTTCCCATCGACAGTGCAATAAATCATATTTTCAAAGTATAAATACTGAGAGCATTTTTAAAAAGCATGGAAGAGACCCAGCACATTAACATCGATCTAGACGAACTGAAGCACGAGCTACAGACAAACGCAGCAGACTCACAAGACACAGTCCTAGCAGCACTCTCCTCCCGCATAAAGGACTCCCTCGGAAACATCCCAGAGGAAAAGCGCACTGAAGTTGAGGCATTGGTGGACACTTTCCTGCAGAAAGAATTACTCCCGGTACTCAGCACAATAGTTAGTACACACTGTGCACTAACTCCTGAAGTAGTGGAGATCCTCACGAAAGAAGCGATAGCAGAACTCCCCTCTGAGCTCACGCATAAACTCTACAAATTAAGCGATGAAATGCTCGCTTTTAATTACAAACAGGAATTCGCATACGAGAGCTATGTCTATACAGTTCTCTCTAAAAAGACAGATCTATTCCAGCTATTACGCAACATCCGTAGAACGGTTGTTGTATACTGTACGGGAATACTTCGGAGCAAATCAATGAAAAAAGCGAGAACTTCCCAGTTCGAAAGCGCTCTCTCCAAAGAAAAAGCCAAACTAGAAGATCTCATTCAGGCTCTAAGAAGGGCTTCAGATGAAAAAGAAGAAATCGACCTTTCTCTATCTGTTAATATAATAGCAGATGGTATAACGAAAGAAAAAATGCGTATTGCAAACCCTACTTTAGACTGGAATGCATACGCTTTACAAAAAGTAGCTGAAAAAGTCAAAATGCACGCTCTTAACAGCAAGAAGAACCCTAGCACGTACTTTCTCATGAGAGAAGTAGCAGAAGAAAAGACGGGGCGATATATATCTACAGAGGATGTGGAGGCTTTTCAAACGCACTGGATATACAGCAACGAGGTGTGCTCTATTCAGGAAGTAGCCGAGAAGATAAAGTCTGCCGAGAAAGAGTGTTTGGCTGAGGGAAAGAAAAGACTTGACGCTGCAAAAGCGATGAAGAATGTGGTTGAGAAGATGATAGTGGATGCGCGTGAGTATATCAGCAGCGTATTCAGAGAAGGCCCAGCACCTGAATCTATGAAGATGCTTGAGATCGTTGAAAAAAAGGCGAAAAAGTTGCAAGAACCTGAAAAAACGGAAATAAAAGAGGTCAGGAGTGCGGCGGTGGATCTTTTCATCCAGATAAGATCAGCTCGAAGATCTTTCCTAGAGGCTTTGGATGAAATTTCCAAAGGCCTGGATATGGATTCTTTAGAGGAGGCGCTGTCTAGTCTGTCTATAAGCAAAAATCTAGCAGATTTTAACGAATCCTTTGAAAAAATTCAGGCTAAATTTCCAAATGCGGAAGCACACTTTAACTACAGAAAAGCTTTGCAGAACCTGATAGCCCGAACAAACCGATGCACGGATATATACAACGAGCACTACCTGGCGACAAAGAAACAGCTTGAATTTCTGCAGGAAGTTGGTAGGGACGAGACCCCGGAAGCCCGGGATATCAGGGTTTCTGAGTATGAAAAATTTGCAGAGGAAAATCCAGCACCTGATTTTTCAGGTTCTATCGAAGACATATCGTCTGAGACTCTGGAAAATGGAGCCACTCCGCGTGAGATAGAAGCTATGCTTTCATCCCTGAGAGTGAGGCAGGGAGAGTGCCTAGCAGAGATAGCAGATGAAGCTAAAACAGAGGCTGAAAAATTAATCTTGAAGGTAATTCTATTGGAGATTAAAAGAAAGATACGGGTTCTTGAACCGAGACTTCTTTCACTTGCAAACTTAAGCGAAGAACAAGCCAAAAACGGGGAGTGTATTCGATACGCGTATCTGACAAAGTACAAAAGCGAGACTTTTGAGCACATGGCCGTGTTTACAAGGACTGAAAAGGCTGAAGTGGTCCCACTGGCTTCGGAGATTGTGAAGGAAATTGAGAAAATCCCGAATAACCCAGAGTTTAGCAGACAAGTGAAAGAAATGCTTGATGAAATCATTGAGAAAGAGCCAGAGAGTCTTCTGAGTCCGGAGGTTATCATCAAAAATGAACACTTTTTGGAGAAGTTAGAAAGTGTGTTACCTCAGCTCGATAAAGAAATAGTCAAAGCTTTGGGGGGAAGTTCGGGTGAGAGAACGGGTGTAAAACGCAAGTATCACCTTACGCTTCAAAATTCGATCCTTGCGCTTTTCTTCGTCTTTATGCTCCTGTCTCTGGGCCTGGTATGCAATTCGGAATTTTCATAGGAAAATAAAAATAAGCACATTTACTGTGTAGTGTGTAGAAAGTAGTATGCGCTGCTTCTCTGCTATTTGTTGTGCAGTGCAGGCTATGTGTTATTATTGTGTGGGGTGTACAGAGAAATAGTATAGCCTGTGTGCTATTTTTATGCACTGTATAGGAAGTAGTAATTAGTATATGTGCAAAAATTCTGACATTTTCTGCATAATATATAAAAAATAGCAGCAGATTGTTATCACTACTTTTTATACACTAAGCAATAGATGATATTTTCAAAGTATAAATACTGAAAACTTTTTAAAACGTATGGAAGATAGCCAGCCCATTAGATTAGATCTAGACAAGCTGAAATGCAAGCTACTGAAAGATACGGCAAACACCAAAACAACAGGTTCAGAAAGGACTGTCCTAGCAGCACTCTCCTCCCGCATAAAGGACTCCCTCAGAAACATCCCAGAGGAAAAGCGTACTGAAGTTGAAGCATTAGTGGACACTTTCCTGCAGAAAGAATTAGATCCTGTCTTCCGCACAATAGTTAATACACACTGTGCACTAACTCCGGAAGTAGTGGAGATCCTCACGAAAGAAGCGATAGCAGAACTCCCCTCTGCATTCTTGCGAGAACTCTCCATCCTAAGCACAAGAATAGACATCTTCAGCTTAGAGCAGAAGATTCCATACCAGAAATGGTTTCAGGAAATCACAGCCAAAGAGACAGAAGCATTCGCCGTTCTAAGGGGAATTTACAAGCGGATTATTTTCCACAGCAGGAAGATTTTCCAGAAGGAAATAATAAAAAAATTCAAGACCTCCGAGCTCGAACTCGCCTTCTTCAGAGAAACAAACAGGTCAGACGATGTCTCTTCCGCTTTTCGGGTCCTGCTGAAGGAAGAGGAAACGACCGAATCCATGCTAAGGAAGACTGAGGCAAAGAAAGAAGAACTCCTTGCTAGAGAACGCACTCTGAAAGGGCTAGAAAGGGAAGGGTGCATTTTAGGCCGATCCCTTGAGAAGGCTCGGAGCCATTTCTCTAAAGACACCGATAGACCTAACGTATATTTTTACCTGAAAGAAATAACGGAAAATAACGGAAAATGCGAACTCGCTGATAAAGTAGTCCTTTTGGAGCGATACGAAGCACCGGGCGGGAATGTGCACTCTATTGAGGAAGTAGCTGAGAAGATAAAGTCTGCCGAGAAAGAGTGCTCGACTGAGGAAAAGCAAAGACTTGACGCTGCAAACGCAATAAAGAATCAGGTTGTGAGCAAGATACGCAGCATATTTGAGCATGTTGCAGCTAGCGTCTCTGAAGACTCGATTTCTGAGATCAAGAAGTTGATTGTGACGGTTGAAAAGGAGATGGAAAATTTGCAAGGACCTGAAAAAGCGGAAATGGAAGAGTTCAGGGACGAGCTGAGGGAGTACATTCTTATGATGAGCGAGCATTTTGCGTACTCCCTGAACTGCTTGAGCGAAATTCTCGACTGCTTGGATGCAGAATATTCGCTGGAGGAGCTGCCGGATGCTTGCGCGAGCGAGAAGTTGGCGGATTTCAACGAGTCTTTTAGAAAAATACAGGAAAGATTTCCAAATCAGGAAATACATTCAGGTTACAGCAAAGTTTTTCAGGACCTGATAAAACATCCGGGCGTAGGAAGAGAAAAAGAGCAGAAGATATGCAGAAACCAGGGGGAGGCAGAGCGCTGTCTTATAGCGCTGAGGAGGCTCGAACAAGGCGAGACCATGGAAGGCTGGAGCACCAGGACTGCTGAATATGAAGTATTTGCTGAGAGCAATCCGGCACCTGATACTTTTGATTCTATAGAAGAGATAAGTCTTGAAAGCCTGAAGGATCGTATTACTCCGCGTGAAATCAAAGCCATGCTTCCAAACCTGAAAATGTCCCGGGAGATATACATCTACGAGCTAAAAGACGAGAACATGGCAAACTGTAGAAGGGCGGCTTTTGAAAAAGTCCTATTGGAAACTCAGAAAAAGATAGACTTTCTTGAACTGAAACTTCGTTTTTCTGAGAACCTAATCGAAGAAACACTCCGGAAAAACGAGCTTCTCCGTTATTCTTATCTGAAGAAGTACAAAAGCAAGTGTCTGCTGCACGTAGACAGGCTCAAGGAGAAAGCTAACGCGGACATGGCTCTACTCGCTAAGGAAGTTATGCGGGAAATTGAGGAAACCCCGAATAACCCAGAACTCAATGAAAAAGTGAAAAGCATGCTTGAAGAAACAGCCCAGAAGGAGCCGCATCGCCTGCTAACTCCAAGATTTATCGTTGAAAACAAACACTTTGCGGAGGAACTGCCACGTGTGATAGTTCAGCTCGATAAGAAGATAGCCGAAACTTTGGAGGGAAGTTCGAATGGAAAATCCAAGTACCATCTTACGCTTCAAAGTTCGATCCTTGCGCTTTTCTTCGTGTTTATGCTCCTGTCTCTGGGGCTGGTGTGCAGTTCAGAGTTCGCGTGAGAAAAATAAAAATAGTGCTATTTACTGTGTAGTGTGGAGAAAGTAGTATGCGCTGCTTCTCTGCCATTTGTTGTGCAGCGCGCGACAAGTTCTGGATTTACTGAGCAGTGTCCAGCAAGTGCCAACCTTGCAGGCTGTGCAATAAGTAGTGCCGGATAATCAATTCGATTATTTGCACTGTGTACAATAAATCATAATGTCAAAGTATAAATACGCAGAACTTTTTAAAAGGCATGGAAAACAACCAGCATATCTGCATGGATCTAGACTCTTTGAAATTTAACGTACTAATAGACGCAAGAGCCCCTGAAATGGCTGACTCGGCAAATCCGATCGTAAGCGCACTCTCTTCCCGCATAAAGAACTCCCTCAGAAACATCCCCAGGAAAAGGCGCGCTGAAGCTGAAGCATTAGTAGATAGTTTCCTGCAGGAAAAATTAAAGCCGATCTTCAGCAGAATAGTTAGTACACACTGTGTAGTAAGTCCAAAAGCAGTGGAAATCCTCACGAAAGAAGCCACCGCAGAACTCTCTTCCGAACTCTCACAGGAACTCTACATCTTAGCCATGAAAATAGACGCTTTTAGCGCCAACCAGACAAACACCTACCAAAAATGCGACCGTAGGCTTCTTTTTGTAAAAAGAGAGGCATTTAAGAGCGCCCTGCGCATCTACGAAGCGATGGATTTCCACTGCAGAGAAGTGCTTAAGAAAAAAACAATGAAAAAATTCAAAAACTACGGGCTCGAACGTGCGGTCTACAGGGATACATTAAAAATAGAGAAAATGGATACTGTTCTGAGACAGCTCTCGGACGAAAAAAAAGAAAGCAGTCTCGTGCTGAAGGAGATTGCAGAGCGGAAAGAGGAAATGCGCATTCGGGAGAATATTTCTGATTTAGAAGGGGCTATCTTAGAGCGAGTCCTTGAGAAACTTCGGGCGTTCTTTTCTAATGATAAATATAGTCCTAACGTGTATTTTTACCTGAAAGAAATAACGGAAAATAACGGAAAGAGCATAGATATAGAGAAGATAGACTTTTTGCGAAAGTATACCCCGAATAACCCGAAGCGTATTTTTTCTGTTGGGGAAGTCGCAGAGAGAATAAAAACAGCAGAAAATGAGTGCTTGAAGGAGGGAAGGCGAATATACGACGAGGTGAAGAAGATGCAAGAAGAGACCAGGCAGCTGATAGACGATATGTGTGAGATTTTTGCATCTAGAGCATGCCTGAACTCACTCCTTACGATTGTGAAGATGTTTAAGCGCGCTGAAAAAGAGGCGGAAAACCTGCAGGGACCTGAAAAAGTGAAAATGGAAGAGTTCAGGGACGAATTGGCGGAAAGTATTGCTAAAGTAGACGAAATTCGGGGTTGTTCCTTGGCTTCTATGCGTGAACTTAGTAAATACTTGGATTTGGTCTCTTTACTGGGAAAACTGTCTGATAAGTCTGTGTGTGTAGAATTTGCGTGTTTTAACGCCTCTTTTAAAAAAATACTTTCGGCATTTCCAAATGGGGAAATAAGTTCAGGTTACAAAAAAGCTTTGCAGGACCTGATAAACCACCCAGAGGACGCGGTGAAAAAAGAACAGATGCTGCACGAGCATGCTGCGTCTGCAGAAAACTGTCTTGAAAGGCTGAGAGAAGCGGAAAAAGGGGAGACAGCAGAAAAATGTAAGCTCAGGGTTTTGGAGTATGAAGATTTTGCAGAAAAAATGGTGTTACCTGATTTTTCAGGTCCCATTGAGAGCATCCACCCTGTGGACTTGAAGCCCACAGTTACTCCGCGTGAAGTCAAAGCCTTGGCTGCAACCCTGGAGATGTACTCGAAGAAGCTTGCCAAGCCGCGAAAAGACGACTTCGAGTCAGACTCTGACAGTTCAGTTCTGGATGAAACTCTACCGGAAATTGAAGCAATGTTACCGGTTCTTAAAGAAAGAGCTGCTAGAGTTGCGAAGTTAAGCAAAAACAAATGCAGAGGGGGCGAATGTCTCCGCTACGCTTATCTGAAGAAGTACAAAAGCGAGACTCTTAAGAAGGCAGACATGCTCAGGGAGAAATTTGAGGCTGAACTGGTCCCACTGGCCTGGGAAGTTGTGAGGAAATTTGAGGAAACCCCGAATAACCCAGAGCTCAATGAAAAAGTGAACAAGATGCTTGAAGAAACAGCCCAGAAGGAGCCGCATCGCCTGCTAACTCCAAGATTTATCGTTGAAAACAAACACTTTGCGGAGGAATTGCCACGTGTGATCGTTCAGCTCGATAAGAAGATAGCTGAAACTTTGGGGGGAAGTTCGGGTGAGAGAACTCGTAGAAAACTCCATTATTCTCTTACGCTTCAAAATTCGATCTTTGCGCTTTTCTTCGTCTTTATGCTCCTGTCTCTGGGGCTGGTGTGCAGTTCAGAATTTGCATAGAAAAATAAAAAATAGTACCAGTTATTACACAGTGTGGAAAAAGTAGTATGCGCTGCTTCTCTGCCATTTATTGTGCAGTGCATATAAAGTATTGCAGTGCTGCTATCTGCCAATTGTTATGCCCTGTGTAGTAAGTTCTGCCGTTTAGCACGCGCTGTGCAATAAATAGCAGCAAGTGTCCAACTCTGCCTTCCACACACTCTGCGATAAATGATATTTAAAATGTTGATATTTAAAAATATAAATACTCAGATTTTTTTAAAAACATGGAATATAAGCAGCACATCAACTTAGATCTAAACTCGTTGAAGCGCGACCTACTGAACGACGCAGCAAACAGCAAAATAGAAAACTCAACAGAGATAATCCTAAACGAACTTTCCTTCCGCACAAAGGAAACCCTCAGAGCGGTCTATGAAGGATCTCCCGCTGAAGCTAAAGCATTAATAGATAGTTTCCTGCAGGAAAATTTAAATCGGATCTTCAGCACGATAATTAGTACACACTGTGTAGTAAGTCCAGAAGCAGTGGAAATCCTCACGAAAGAAGCCACCGCAGAACTCTCCTCCGAACTCTCACGGGAACTCTACATCCTAAGCGAAGAAATAGACGCTTTTATCGCCAACCAGAAAGTCCTATACCTGAAAAACGCCCGTAGGCTTCTTGCTATTCAGGTGGAACTATTTACCCTTCTAAAGGAGGCCTTCGAAAGGAGCTGCTCCTGTGCCCAGGAAATATTTAAGAACAAAATAATGAAAAAATATTTCAAACAGTGCGATCTCGAACATTCCTTCTACATGGACGAGCAGAGACTGGGAAATATGGGTTATATTCTGGAGAAGCGCATAGTCGAGGAACAGGAGAACGATCTTGCACTGAAGGAGGCAGAGGAGAAGAAAAAAGAGTTCCATGCTCGGGGGAATCCCATAGAGATGGAAAGATATGTTTTAAAGCGAGTCTTTGAGAAGATGCGAGCTCGTTGCTCTTCTGACAAGTACCGTTCCAACGTATATTATTGCCTGAAAAAAACAATGGAAAATAACGGAAATATTATAAGCCCAGAGGAAACAGACTTTTTGCGAGTGTACAACCCGAATAACCCAAAAAATCTTTTTTCCGTTGGGGAACTCGCTAAGAAAGTGAAGCTAGCAGAAGAAGTGTGCTTGAGCGAGGGAAATGAGCTGCACTACAACGCAAAACAGATGGAAGAATCTGCTGATTCACTGATATCTGGCATGCATGGCCAATTTAAGAAGGATGTATGGCCGTATTCAGTCTCTTCATCTGCAGAACTGGTGAGGACTGCTGAAGAAATGACGAAAAAAATGCAGGGATCTGAAAAAACGGAAATGGAGGAGTTCGTGCGGGAGTTGAAGAGAATCAACGCTCAGCTAGAAAGTCTCCACAGCTCTTCCAAAGGTCCTATGTGTGCAGTTTCCAAAAAGCTAAGCTCGGGCTCTTTGCTGGAAAAACTGTCTGCTGAGTCTGTGAGTGCAGAATTTGAAGGTTTTACTGCCTCTTTAAAAAAAATACAGGAAAAATTTCCAAATGGGGAAACAAAATCAGGTTACAAAAAAGCTTTGCAGGACCTAATAAGCCATACAGAGGCAGCGAGGGAAAGGGAGGAGGCGATATACGAGCATTCTACGCAGATGATGACGGCCTGGAATAGTCCTTCGAGTGATACGGCTTCTTTGGTCTTGGAGGTTATGCGTACGCTTGAAGAATTCCCGAATAACCCGGTGCTGGAGGAAAAAGTGAAAAAAATGTTTGAGGAAATCCTTAAAAATGAGCCGCAGCGCCTGCTGACTGTTGAATCTATCGTTGAAAATGAATACTTTCAGGAGGAACTGCAAAAAGTGTTCGATCGTCTTGATAAAGAGATAGTCGAACTTGAGAGGAAAGCTTTGGAGGATAACGAAAACGCCGACCGCGCGGAAGGACCACAGTACGGCTCACTTCTTTGGGGGCCTTGCATGCTTATGGTTGTGTCGGTGGTGGGACTGCTGTTCTACGACTCTGGAACTGCCTGAAAAAAATAAAATAAGGCCACTTATTGCACACTGTTTAGAAAGTAACGCACATGACTTCTCTGCTATTTATTATACAGAGTGTATTATTCGGGTTATTGCACACTGTTTAGAAAGTAACGCACATGACTTCTCTGCTATTTAATTGGCGTAAGCCTGGGCGAAGTTACACCGGGATATAGCATGCTCTGGCAGTGATCTGTTGCTTTGGGGCGAAATACTCTTGCCCTGCCTTGCTTCTGGCACTCTATCCTTGCATCCTCCCGTAAACTTTGCAGGCATTTATCCTTCTGCCGTATTGAAAGTGGCTGTTTCCAACTTGTGAGACTGTGTGTAAGTGACATCTGCCACTTAGTAAGCACTATGCAAAAATAGCAGCAATTAGTGCATATATGTATAAAATTCTGCTACTTAGTAAACACTATGCAAAAATAGCAGCAATTAGTGCATATATGTATAAAATTCTGCCACTTAGTAAACACTATGCAAAAATAGCAGCAATTAGTGCATATATGTATAAAATCCTGCCACTTAGTAAGCACTATGCAAAAATAGCAGCAATTAGTGCATATATGTATAAAATACTGCCACTTAGTAAACACCGGGTAAAAACAACAAACATTTAATTTTACTCTTTTCGTGCCCGAATTAATGCCAGCTCAAAGTATAAGTAGAGCCCGAATAACCCGAATAGATGGAAAATAACCAGCAATTCAACTTATGCATCCACAAACTGAAGCACGAGCTACTGCGCAAGATAGCAAACCTAGAATCCACAGACTCAGAAAACACAGTCCTAAAAGAACTCTCTTCCCGCATAAAGGAATCCCTCACAAACATCCCAGAAGAAAAGCGTACTGAAATTGAAGCATTAGTGGATACTTTCCTGCAGAAAGAATTAGATCCTGTCTTCTGCACAATAGCCAAAAAACACGGTGAAGCAGGCCTGGAGTCTCTGGAGATCCTCACGAAAGAAGCTATGGCAGAAATTCCCTCCGACCTCACACAAAAACTCTCCAGCTTAAATGCAAAAGTGGACACTTTTATTCTGGAGCGAAAGATCGAATACGAGAAGTGCATCCTGAGAATTATATCCGCAGATGTGCCCATGCTTGAACTTTTAAAGGAAAACTACGGGACTCTGGCTTCCTACTGCACGGAAATCCTTTGTAAAGAAGAGATGAAAAGCTTCAACACGGCCAAAATAAGAGATGCCCTGCGCAATGTTATAGTCCGTTTAAATGATGTAGATGCAACTCTATGCAACTTTAAACAGAAGATGAAAAGCAGCAAGATTGCGATAAAAAGGGCTGTGAAGGACCAAGAACTGTGTACGGGAAAAAAAGTTCTAGATCCATACGGCTACGCTCCAGAGAAAGTCGTTAAGATGATTCAGAATACTTTCTCGGACTTTTTGGGGCTTACTTCTAGCGTATACTTTATCCTGAAGGAGCTAATGGAGGGCAGAAGAAAGTGCATACCCACGAGTCAGATGCTTTTGGAGATGTATGCGGTGAATAGAATGCGTGTTTTTTCTGTTGAGGAAATGGCTGAGAAGTTGGAGTCAGCGGAGAAAGACTGCCTGAGAATGGGCGAGGAAATGTGTGAAGACATAAGAGAAATGGAGAAAAAGACAGTAGAGCTGATGCAAAGTGTGGATTCATACTTTAAAAACAGGCCAGTTTGTGAGTCGATCTCTGCGCTTGTGGAGTTATCAGGTAAGGTTGAAGGCGCAATTGAAAAAATGCAGGGACCTGAAAAAACGGAAATGGAAAAATTCAGGGTCGATTTGAAGGCGTTTTTGAATTGGACAGAGGTGCTTTGGAACGATTCCGTGTTGCAGTTATCCGGAATTTTGAAGAAATTTGCCCCGGGGAATTTGTTCACGAAGCAGTTGGATGCTCGCGTGAGAAACGAATTTGCACTTTTCAGGGACGAATTTGAAAAAATACAGGCGGAATTTCCAAATGGGGAAATAAAGTCAGGTTACGAAAATGCTTTTCATGCCCTGATAAACTACCCACGCGCAAAGCGCGAAAGGACAGGGCGAGTTCACGACAACGCCATGATGGTAGACGAGTGTCTTGCATTCCTGCGAAAGATTGATGAGGGCGAGAGCGTGGAAGCCCGGGATCTTCGGGTTGCAGAGTATGAAAACTTTGCAAGGAAAAAAACAGAACCTAAACTTTCAGGTTCTGTCGAGAACATAACGCGTGAAAGCCTGGAAGATGGGATCACCCAGCGCGAGGCTAAAGCCATGCTTTCATCGCTGAACGGACTCCGGGGAATGTGCACTGAAGAGCTGGAAGATGAGGCCCGAACAGAGTATGAGAGAGTAGAATTGAAGAAATTTCTACAAGAAATTGAAGAAAGGATACGGGCTCTTGAAGAGAAACTTCTGTCATTCGGGGAGCTAAGCAAGGAAACACTCCGAGAAAACGAGCTACGTCGTTATGCTTGCCTGCTGGAGTACAAAGGCGAAACTCTTGACCACGAACTCGCATTTGTGAGAGAAGCTGAGGATGAAATGGTCCCACTGGCTAAGGAAGTTATGAGGGAAATTGAGAAAACCCCGAACAACCCGGAGGTTAGTGAAAATGCGAAAAAAATGCTTGAGAAGATTCTTGACGAAAATCCAACGAGTCTTCTGACTCCGGGCTTTATCCTCCGAAATGGACACTTTTGGATGAAGTTTTCAAAGGTGATTTTTCAGCTCAACAAAAAGATAGTCGAAACTTTGGAGAAAACTTCGGAAGAAAGCCGCCGAACTCAGGCTGCGATCCAAATGTTTATCTTCGGGTTCCTCTTTCTCGTTATGCCTCTGTCGCTGGGACTGGCGTACAAGTCTAGCACCTCGTGAGAAAAATAAAAAATAGTGCCATTTTCTGTGTAGTGTGTAGAAAGTGCTAAAGTGCTGTTGTCTCTGAAATATTGCAAGGTGTGTGGAAAATCATGCTACTTGTTGCGAACTGTGCATAAGGTGGCAGCGCGCATTTATTCGCACTTTTTGCACAGTGTGCAATAAATGATCTTTTCAAAGTATAAATACTCAGAACTTTTTAAAAGCCATGGAAGATACCCGACACATTGACATAGATCAAGACTTGCTGAGATTCAAGCTGCTGCAAACCATAGCCGAAAACCCACTAGATGCAGGGGACTCCATAAAAACAGTCCTAAACGCACTTTCCTCCTACATAAAGGAATCCCTCAATGATATCCCAGAGGAAAAGCGTGCTGAAGTTGAGGCATCCGTGGACACTTTCCTGCAGAAAAGCCTAAAAAACACGCTCAGCACAATAATTAGTGCACACTGTACAGTAAGTCCAGAAACAATCAAAATCCTCACGAAAGAAGCGATGGCAGAGACTTCTTCCGAGTTCTCGCAGGAACTCTCCAGATTAAGTGCAAAAATAGATTATTTCATTCTCGACCATAAGATCGCATACGAGAGAAGCGTTCAGATAGTTTTCTCTGCAATAATAGAATCCTACACCCGCTTAAAGGATTTCTATGAGATGCTTATTTCCCACGGCAAGAAAGTGCTTCCAAGGGAAACAATGGAAAAATTCAGCAGATCCGGGCTCGAACTTGCCCTTTGGGGGGATATGCTCAAACTGCAAAACACATCGATGGCTTTACAGGCTGCCTCAGAGGAGAAAGAGAAGAGCAAAGTAGTGCTGAGAAAGGCTATAGAAGAAAAAGAAAGAGTACGTGCTGCAGACAGTGCTCTGGAGAGGGAAAGATACACTTTAAAAAGAGCACTTACGAAGACTCAGAGCTTTTTCTGTGGGGATATGTATAGTCCCAGTGCATATCTTTACCTGAAAAAAATAACGGAAGAAAATAGCGAGTATATACTCCCAGGGAAAATAGACTTTCTGCAAGTCCGCGGGGAAAATACCCCGAATAGCCTGAGTAATTTCTCTGTTCGGGAGATGTTTGAGAAAATATGCATGTTCGAGAAGGAGTGCAAGTTTGAGAGTGCAGGAGAAATGGAAAGCGAGGCTGACGAGGCGATACGGAAAGTGCGTGCTGAGCTTGAAAATGCCCTTTTTCAGGGTTCGGTTCGTGAGCTTGTGAAGATACTTGAGGCAGCTGAAGAGAAGATGAAAAATTTGCAAGAACCTGAAAAAACGAAAATGGAAAAATTCAGGGATGCTCTGAAAAGAGTCATTTCCGATGTAAATGAGCATGTGGAGTCTTCCTTAATGCATTTGAACCTAGTTTCCGGATACCTGTGCGGTAATCGTTTCCTGATGGCGGGGTCTAATGAGTCTGTAGGCATGGAAGTTGCATTTTTTAACGACTATTTAGAAAAAATGCAAGAAAAATTTCCAAACGTGGAAATAAAATCAGGTTTTGAAAAGGCTTTGCAGAACCTGATAAACCATGCAAAGGCGAGGCACGGAAGGGTACATCAGATGCACGGCCCCATAGAGAAAGCAAACCACTGTCTTGTGAGCCTGTGCAGGCCTAGAGAAAGCGAAAACGAGGCCGTGGAAGCCTGCAATTCCAGGGTTTCCGCGTATGAAAAATTTGCAAAGGAAAATCCGTTGCCCGAATTTTCAGGTTCTATCGAGGATATAGCGCCTGAAACCCTGGGAGAAGGAGCTACTCCGCGTGAGGTTGAAGGCATGCTTTCAACTGCAGAAAAGATCCGGGATATGTACACTAGAGAGCTAAGAGGTGGGCCCAAAGCAGATTCTGAACGGGTAAATTTAGAGAAAGAGCTATCGGAATTCGAGGAAAAGATACGGGTTCTTGAAGAGAAGCTGCAGTCATTCGACAAGAGCTTAAGCGAGGAAACACTCCGAGAAAATGAGTGTGTTCGCTATGCTTATCTGATGAAGTACAAAAGCGAGGCTCTTAAGCACGCAGAGACTCTCGCGAAGGAGGTTGGGGCGGAGCTGGTTCCACTGGCCTTGGAGGCTATGCGGAAACTTGAAGAAGCCCCGAATAACCCAGAATTTAACGAAAAAGTTAAAAAAATGCTTGAGGAGACCCTTAAAAAGGAACCGCAGAGTCTGCTAACTCCTGAGTTTATCATCGAAAACAAACACTTTTTGGAGGAATTGCCAGAAGTGATGGATCGGCTCAGTAAAGAGATATCAGAAACTTTGGGAGAAAGCTCAGAGAAAGGGGCAGGTGGAAGGCGCCGGGCGGCGCTTCAAAGTTCGATTTTCAGACTTTTCTCCTTCGTTATGCTTCTGTCGCTGGGGCTGGCGTACAACTCTAGCACTGACCAAAAAAATAAAAAATAGTGCCATTTTCTGTGTAGTGTGTGTAAAGTGCCAAACTGCTGCTATCTCTGAAATATGGCACAGTGCACATTAAGTGCTGATTGTTGCATGTGTGTAAACTCCTGCGATTTAATATACACCGTGCCAAAGTCACGGGTGATTTTTTTATTTACTGCACAGTGTGTATAAAGCCTGCCACATGGTAAACACAGTGTAAAAAACAACAATAAATATTTAGCTTTGTTTTTTACACATTATATATCAATTGGCCGCAAAAGTATAAATAAAGCCAGAATAACCCGAAAAACATGGAAGACAACCAACACATTGATCTAAACATATGCAAACTGAAGCTCGAGCTGCTGCAAGACACAGCAAACTCCAAAGTAAGAAACCCAACAGATGCAGTCCTAAACGCACTTTCCTCCCGCATAAAGGAATCCCTCAGAAACATCCCAGAGGAAAAGCGTGCTGAAATTCGGGCATTGGTGGACACTTTCCTGCTGAAAGAATTAGAGCCCGCATTAGCCAAGATAATCAGTACTCCCGGTGTAGCAAGCCCAAATTTAGCTGAAATCCTCACGAAAGAAGCCATACTAGAAGCTTCTTCCGAACTCACACGAAAACTCTCCAGACTAAATGCAAAAGTAGACGCTTTTGTTCTCTCCCAGGAAATTCTATACGAGGAATACGTCCAGATATTTCTAACTGTAAATATAAGAATGTTTAGATTTTTAGAAGAAACATACACAATGATCGTCTCCTACTGCAAGGAAGCCCTCCAGAAAGAAGCAATGAAGAATTTCGACATATCCATAATGAGAGACGCCCTAAACGAGGATGTAGCCCGTTTAAAAGATACATCTGCAGTTTTACAGGGATTTGAACAGGAGATGAAAAGCAGCGAAGTTATGCTAAGAATGGCTGTGGGGGAAAAAGAAAAGTGTAAAAGAGAAAATATTTTAGACTTTACGGGGTACGCTTTCAAAAGAGCAGACGAGAAAGCCAGAGCGTATTTTTCTAGGGATAGGCTCCAGCCTAGCGTATATTTTGGCCTGAAAGGAGCAATAGAGGAAAACAGCGACTATATACCCTCGAATCAGGTGATGCTTTTGGAGAAGTATGGGATGAATAGCCCGAATGTTTTTTCTGTTGGGGAAATGGCCGAGAAGTTGGAGAAAGTGGAGAAAGAGTGCTTGAGAAAGGGAAAGAAAATGTGTGAAAGCATAAGAAAAAAGGAGAAAAAGACAGTGGAGCTGATGCAGGATGTGGATTTGCACTTTAAAAACATGACAGTTTGGGGAGTGATGGCTGGGCTTGTGGAGCTATCAGGTAATCTCAAAGGAGCAATTGAAAAAATGCAGGGACCTGAAAAAACGGAAATGGAAAAATTCAGGGACGATTTGAAGAGGTTTTTTTTTCGGGTGGAAATGACCCGGAGATCTTCCTTCGCGCTGCTGGATGCACTTTCCAGGAAAATTATCCCCAAAAACATTCTCATGAAGCTGTCAGGTGCTCGCGTGAGAAACAAATTTGCACTTTTTAACGATGGTTTTAGGAAAATACAGGATAAATTTCCCACCGGGGAAATAAAATCCGGTTATGAAAAGGCTTTTTATGCTCTGAGAAGCCATCCACGCACAAAACAAGAAACGGCAAAGCAGATGCACAGAAACGCCATGGAGGCAGAAGAGCATCTTACACGGCTGCGAGGGATTGATGAAGGAACAACCCGAAAAGACTGTGACCTTAGGGTTGCAGAGTATGAAAAATTTGCAAGGAAAACTGAAATGCCTGATTTTTCAGGTGCTATCGAGAACATAACGCGTGAAAGCCTGGAAGATGGAGTTACTCTGCGTGAGATTAAAGCTATGCTCTCAAATGTGAACATACTCCATGGAATATGCACTGAAGAGCTGGAAGATGAGGCCAAGTCAGAGTCTGAGAGAGTAGAATTGAAGAAAAGTCTATCGGAAACTGAAGAAAAAATACGGGTTCTTGAAGAGAGAATTCGTTCATTTTCAGATTTAAGCGAGGAAGAAGCCCAAAGGGAGGACTGTCTCCGTTACGCATATCTGACAAAGTATAAGAATGAGTGTCTTAAGCGCATATTCACACTCCAGAAGGAAGCTGAGGCTGAGATGGCCCCACTGGCTAGAGAAGTTATGAAGGAAATTGAAGAGATCCCGAATAACCCGGAGCTCAGTGAAAAAGTGGAAAAAATGCTTGAAGAAATCATTGAGGAAGAGCCTCACCGTCTGCTGACTTCGGAGTCCATCATAAAAAATGAACACTTTTTGGAGGAAATGCCAAAGCTGCTAGGTCAGCTCGATAGAGAGATAACCGGGGCATTGAAGAAAACTCCGGGTAAAGGCGGCCGGGCTGCGCTTCTTCGAAATTCGTTTATCGGATTTTTAATTGCTGCTATTCTTATATCCATGAGAGTAATCTTCAATACTAGAACAGAGCAAAAAAACATGAAATAAAGAAATTTATTGTACATTCCGTATAGAGTAAAGAACTGCTGTTATCTGTTAGTTAGTGCACACTGTCTAAAAAGCAGTGCACACTGTCGATCTGCTATTTAATGTGCAGGGAGTACAAAGTGCAAATTATTGCTCAGTATGTAGAAGGTAATATTCATTGCTTGTTTTCTATTTGACTAGTGTGCAGTATGTAACAAGTGCCAGCCAGTGCATGCCTGTAAGATTTTGCCATTTAATATAGACCTTACAGAAAATGCCAGCAAATATTTGATTGTACTTTGTGCACTATTTGCGATAAATGATATTTTCAAAGTATAAATACTGAAAACATTTTTAAAAATATGGAGAATACCCAGCACATTAACATCGATCTAGATGAGCTGAAGCACGAGGTATTGAAAGGCACAAAAGAAATCCCCAGCACACTGAGCTCAACAGATGAAGTTCTAAAAGCACTCTCTTTCCGCATAAACATCGCCCTCAAAAATATCCCAGCGGAAAGGCGCGCCGAAGTTGAGGCCCTAGTGCGCACTTTCCTGCAGGAAACTCTAAAACCAGTATTCAACACAATAATTAGTGCACACTGTGTAATAACACCTGAGATGCTGGACATTCTCACGAGAGAAGTTATGGCAGAAACTTCTTCCGAGTTCTCGCAGGAACTCTCCATATTAAACGTAGAAATAGACACTTTCGTTGTCAACCATGAAATTGCATGCATAAAATCCAGCCAGGGAATCCTCGCTGCAATAATAGAATCCTACACCCGCTTAAAGGATTTATATGAGATGCTTATTTCCCACAGCGAAAAGGTGCTTCAGGCCAAAACAATGGAAAAATTCAGCAGATCCGGGCTCGAACTTGCCCTCTTAAGCAACATGACCAAACTGCAAAACACATCGATCGCTTTACAGGGTTATTCAGAGAAGGAGAAAAAGGCCCAGGCCATGCTAAGGAAGGCCGAAGAAGAAAAAAAAACAGTGCGTACTGCAAGCAGTGCCTTGAAGCTGGAAAGATACAGGCTAGAAAGAGCATTTGCAAAAGTTAAAAGCGTTCTCTCCTGTGAAGAGAACGGTCATAACGTATATTTCTCCCTGAAAAATCTAATGGAGGAAAGCAGCGGAGAGTCTATACCCACGCAGGGAGTGGAGAATCTGCAAAGTCACACAGTAAACGGCGGAAACAATTCCTATGCTCTGGACATGAATAAGAAACTGCACACATGCAGGGATGCGTGCGATGTAGCTGCAGAAGCATTAGAAAGCGAAGCCAGGAAGATAGTGCAGGATGTACGCGTGGAGTTTGAATCTGCTTTTTCCCAGGGTTCGATTCCTGGGGCTATGAAGTTAATTGAGGAAGTTGAAAGGGAGATGAAAAATTTGCAGGAACCTGAAAAAACGGAAATGAAAAAATTCAGGAACGACCTGAGGGAGTTTACGTCTGAGGCAGAAGCGCATGTGCAGCCTTCCTTAGTCCGTTTAAGAGAGCTTGACCAATGCATAAATGAGAGTTGTTCCCTGAAGAAGTCATCTGATGCCTATGCAAGCGTAAAAACTCCATTTTTTAACGTCGGTTTAGTCAGAGTGCAGGGAAAGTTTTTGGACCCAAGAAAAAAGACAGAGTATGAAAAGGAGTTGCAGAGTCTGTTGGACCTCGCAAACTCAAAATGCAAAACCATCAATGGCATACGCCAAAACATGCATGCAATGGATCGCTGTTTTCAGGTTATGATAAGACGGAATGCAGGCGAGACTGAGGAGGACTGGAGAATTCGGATTGCAGAGTATGAAAAATTTGCAGAAAAAAATACGCTACCTGATTTTTCAGGTTCGATCGAAGAGCTGCTATCTGACAATATGGACTATGCAATCACTCTGCGTGAGGTCAAAATCGTTCTTTTATCGACGAATGAAGCCAAGGCCAGGTACATTAAAGAGCTGGAAGCTACACCCAGCCACACCTTTATGGAATTTTGGCTGAAATCCCGCATAGCAGAAACCGACGAAAAGATACAGGGCATTGAGCAGAAACTGTCTGAATTACGGGGTTTAAGCGAAGAACAGCATCGAGAAAACGAGTGTCATCGCTATACTTATCTGTATAAGCACATTAGTGCCTGTTTGAAGCACATGGGCACACTCAAGGAGAAAGTTAGGGCTGAAATGGCCTCGCTGGCTTTGGGGATTATGAAAAGAATCGAAGAAACCCCGAATAACCCGGAGCTCAGTGAAAAAGTGAGAAACATGCTTGAGGAGATACTTAGAACGGAGCCACAGCGGCTGCTAACTGCTGATTTTATCGTCCAAAACGAGCATTTTTTGAAGGAGATGCCAAAAGTAGCAGAGCAGCTCGATAGGGAGATAGTCGAGGCATTGAAGAAAAGCCCGGGTGAAGGCGATCAGGCTGCGCTTCTTCGAAACTCGATGTTTGTGAGTACACTTGCCATTATTCTTATGTCCGGTTATTATGCCCACGGGGGGAATGCTCAATGCTAGAACTGGACAAAAAATAAGAAATAAAGAGACTTACTGCACACTGTATAGAAAGCAATTGTTTGTTGCTCATCTGCTGTTTAATGTGCTGTGTGTGAAAAGTGTTATCTAGTACACAGTGCACACTAGGCAATCCACAGGAACGTCTGCTATTTATTGCATGCTGTGCAGTAAGCAGTGCCACTTAGTGTGCACTGTGCAATAAATAGCAGAAAATATTTGATCATTCTTTCTGCACCATGTGGAATAAATGATATTTTCAAAATACAAATAAAATCCAAAATTAAAAAGCATGGAAAAAAGCCTGCATGCCAGCTTATATAATAACTTACCAGGCCCAGAAGTGTCACCAGAGTGCAAAAGAGTGCCGGAAACAAAGAACCCGACAAGCATGGTCTTAAAGGTGCTTTCCTCCTGCATAAAAGAGACCCTCAGAGATATCCCAGAGGAAAAGCGTGCAGAGATCGAAGTGTTGGTCGACACTTTCCTGCCGGAAGCCCTAGAAAACACATTCAGAACGATAGTTAAAAAACACTGTGTAATAAGCCCTGAAGCAGTTGAATTCCTCGCGAAAGAAGCCAGCAAAGACGCAGTTATTCGCAGAGTGTCACAAGAACTCTCCAGCTTAGCCCGAAAAATAGACGCTTTTATTCTCAACCAGAAAATTGCATACGAGAAATACATCGACCAAGCCATCGCAGAAAACGTGCAAATACTGCAGAGTGTGCAGAGCATGTGCAATAAAGCCGGCTTTATCGTTCCAGAGCTGCTCTATTTTGAAGCTGCGAAGAAGTTCAACACACAGCCACTGAAAGAAGCAGCGGAAGTGCAGAAGAAGTTCTTCCGCGAGACCACAGCCCGAATAACCCAGCTGCTCGAGGAAAAAAAGATAGCAGAAAAAGCTCTGAGGAGCTACAGGAAAGCCCTAGAGGAAAATGAAGAAGAAGAAAGAAGGCTTTCCCAGGACTATGCCGGCTCAGACGTGGAGAAGTACGCGCTAGAAAAAGCCTTCGACAAATTCCGGGCGTATTGCTCGCACGGGGACAATACCCCGAATAACCCGGCCTTAAAAAGTGGAGGCACAGATAGCGAGTGCGTGCGCTCTATTCAGGAAGTAGCCGGGAAACTGTCGGAGAAAAAGCAGGAGGAGTTCCTGGGCGATGCAAGAGCGTACGCGGAAAAGTGCGAGAGAGTGAAGAAAGGCGCTCAGGATGCGCTAGACGAGGCCATTTCCTACTTCCACGATGGAGTAGACTCTGGTATTTTTAAATGCCTTGAGATTCTGATAGATAACATCGATGACGCGATAAAAAATTTGCAAGAGCCTGAAACAATGGGAATGAGAGAGCTTCAGTATGAGTTGATAGACGTCCTGTTCATGCTCCAAAGACAGATGCTTACTCGCTTCCATGCTTTACAGGGAAAGCTCATGGATTCTTATTTGAGCATGCCTTTCGGCTCTGCAGCAGGCAAGTCTGCAAGGAGCAAGTTCGCGTATTTCACCTGTTTATTTGATAAAATACTGGAAATATTTCCAAATGAAGAAATAAAACCAGGCACGGATAATAACCCGAATAGCCTGAGCCCAGTTTTTAAAAAAATCGTATCGGAAAGTAAGGAAAGGATGCAGGCTCTTGAACGAGAGTTGGCGTCATTTGACGAAAACACAAGCGAAAAGAGCCTCGAAGAAAAGGCGCGTTTTTACTATGCCTGCCTGATGGAGTTTAGAAAGGAAAATTCAAGGCTCTTGGGCCTGATTAAGGAGAAAATTGAGGCTTCGATGGCCCCGGGCCCCTTAAAAGTTACGAAGAATTTTGAAGAAATCCCGAATAACCCAGAGATCATCGAAAAAGCGAAAAAAATGCTTGAAGAGACACTTCAGAAGGACCCGCAGGGTCTGCTAAGTTCTAAGTTTATCGTCCAAAACAAACACTTTTTGGCGGAGCTGCCAAAAGTGGCAAAACAGCTTGACAAAAGAGTAGCCGAAGCTTTAGGAGAGCGTCTATATAATGGGGCGAGGAGAGGACGCCAGACTACACTCCGACACTCACTTTTCGGGGCTTTCTCCATCTTTATAATTCTGTCGTGGGGGCTTATGTATAGTTTTAGAACTGCATTAAAAAAATAAGACCATTTATTGTGCACTGCGCAGAAAGTGCTGCACTGGTGTTGCCTGCTGTTTATTGTGCACTGCGCAGAAAAATGTGGTGTTTGTTGCACACCGTGTAGTAAACAGCATTTAGCGACTATCTGCCACTTACTTTGCCAGGCGTAGTAAGTGCTGCGCAGATGCCATCTGCTATTTACTGCACAGCGCGCATTAAGTGCTAATTGCTGTGCTTGTGTGTTGATTATTTCTATTTAATATGGATGGCGCAATAAATAGCAGAAATCATTAATTGTTTTTGCATAGTGCATATCAATTTCAGCTTAAAGTATAAATACCGCTCAAAATTTTTCTCCCATGGAAAACAACCGGCATATCAACATAGACGAAGACGCACTGAAAAACTGCCTTCTAATAGCCCACCAAGAGCAGATGGAATCGCCAGGCCCAGGAGACCCGCGAGAGCACCTCCTGGCAGTGCTTTCCCCCTGCATAAAAAGCTCTCTCGAAGACATTTCAGAGGAAAGCCGTGCTAGAGTCGAGGAATTGGTGGACGCTTCCCTGCAGGCAGATATAAAAGACACAGTCCACAAAATAGTCAATACATACTGCGTGATAGGCCCAGAAGAGCTGGAAGTTCTTACGAAAGAAGCCAGCGCAGAAGCAACTCTGCACATGCTTTCCCACGAGCTCTCCCTCTTAAACACCAAGATAGACATTTTCACTCTCGAGCAGCCGGTCCTATGCCAGTATTTTTTCAGCCAAATTTCCATTAAACAGCTAGAAATGCTGGATAAAATCCTCCCCGTATGCAACAAAGCCATTGCTGACATCACAGAAATGCTTCAGTTTAAGTTGCCGAGGGATTTCGATGCAGAACCATTGAAGTCCTCCCTTCTGCTGCATTGCACGTTTGCCCAGAGCGTGTTAACGCAGATAGAAAAGACAACGCAGGACTGCAACAAGTACATGGACTCTTTGGAGGACTGCCAAAGCATGAGAGAGGAGAAAAGGCAGAAAGAAGCAAGGCTTATCCTAGAAGCCAGGAGTCAAACTGTTGAGAAGGCCTTCACTGAAAGAGTACTCGATAAAATCATGGCGCACTACACAGGGAACATCTACAGCCCCAACACGTACTTCTATCTGAAGGGTCTAGTAGAGGAAAACACGGATCTTTTATACAGGAAAAGAATAGATTTTCTGTACGTGCATGGAGCAATCAGCGAGCACAGCCAGGGCATTTTGGAAGCAGCCAGGAAATTGTCGGAGGAGAATCAGAATGACTTCTTGAGGGAAGCCAATCTGTTTAAGGACATCGATGTATACACAAAAGAAATGGCCGATGCGATGATAGAGGGAATGTCCTCGTACATAAAGAACATTTTGGGCATAGATGCCGTGAGCCAGGTCAAGCGCCTGCTGGAGGCCGTTAAAAAGCAGAGTGCAGAGTCTGAGCGTGCGGAAACTGCGGAGTTTCGGAGGCTTTTGGAGAGTTTCATTGCGAATGCGCACGAACTCCAAAGAACTTTTCCGTACTTTTTGAAGAGATCTGGGCAGAGCATGTGCGATTTTAGCGCGCTGGAGCTTATACTCAACAATACATTCACGAAGATAGAGTTTGCCAAATACACAAAGGCTCTTGAGAGGATAAAAAAAGAAGTTTCAAGAGTGAGCGGATATGCTGGCTTGGAAGAAAAAATCAAAAAGCTGCTGGAGTACCCAAAGGAAGACGAAAAAGAAATAGAGAAGATATACGATAACTCCCTCGAAGCAGCAAGATATCTTACGAGGCTGCTGCGCCTCAGGAAGGGAGAAAGCATCGAGGAACAGACTCTCAGAATTTCTAAGTATACGGACTTTGCAAAGGAGCACACGATGTGCGACTCTTCATGCCCGATCGAAACTGCAACCCTTGAAGTAATTGAGGACGGAGCCACTCCCCAAGAAATTCAGTCTATGATTTCGTCGATACAAAGAACCCGGGGGATGAACGCCAAACACTTAAATTTCCTAAGGGCGCATAAACTCGACTCGTCCGATTTGGAGCGGTATATGTCGGAGCTTGACAAAAAGATACTGAATTTCCAGCAGCTGCTGGCTCCCTTTGAGGGGCTCAGCAAGGCAGAGATCCTAAAATTCGAGTGTTCTCGCTACGCCCATCTGAATATGTACAAGAACGAGTGCGAGAAGTGCATACACGCGATCAAGCAGAAGACCGAGCATAAAATCCCCCGAAAGATCTTGGATGTTCTGGAGGAGCTTGAGCAAGCTCCAAGCAACCCAAACCTGCACAGGAAAATGGAAGAAGTGCTCGAGGAAACGCTTCGGGAGGCGCCACAGCGCCTGCTCAGCCTGGAGTTTGCAGCAGAAAACGAACACGCTCTGGAGGAGTTCCAGCACATGATCATACAGCTTGACAAAAGAATAGCCCAAAGCTTGGAAGACAGCCCGCAGAAAGAGCCCTCTCTAAAAAGAATGGCTGCCTTCCAAGCATCTTTTTTCGGGATTTTAGCTGCTCTTGTGCTTTTTTCGATGTGCTTGATCCGAATGAATGTTCTGCACTAGAAAATAGAAACAGCTCGGCTTTGCTCGGAGAAAAGCGAGTAATCCTCCCTGCAGATGCCAGGAAAATGTGGCACTGCAGGAGGCTGCCTGTGCATAGGCCATGCCGAGCTGGAAAACTCGGGTTATTAGGACTTGGCGAACTCTCTCCATAGAGTGCACACATTTGGACTCCTTTCTGCGAATACTCCGAGCTCTGCTTTGAAAATCGTGCTAAACAGGCACTTTAATATCCCATTAGATCGAATTTCTCGACTGTCTGCGCACAAATGTCTGCTTTGCCCTAGCGTGCGTGCTCTCTCTTTTCCGTGCGAAAGCGCAAAGACATTCCGGATTGCGCAGGCTGTGCGCACTTTGGAGCTGCTCACGCCTCAATATACATACGCTGCAACGCATTTACTTAGAAAATATACATGTTGAGGCGCGACGAATAAAAATAAATTCATTCTACTAAAAACAGCTGCAGACAAAAAGAGGCAGGACTTTGCGCAGGAGAAATTGAGTTTTACTAGAGCAGAATATTCACTGTGCAAATTTATTCCAAAGAATGAAAAGACGACTTTAGCATCTGCCCAAATGCAGTGCATAGGCAATGCGAGAAATACCAAGCCCCACTCCGCATCTTTCGCAATTGCAAATGATCTTTTTGTTCTTGCGTGCTTTTTGATGCCCAAGTTCTGTGATGTAATGGCCATCACCCGAGCCCCCGCTTCCAGAAAGCCCGGAAAGGAGCCCACAGCGTCGCCAGGGCTTGCCATTTGCGTACTCCATCGATTTCCATATTCCACAGACTCCCTTCTCCGCGCCGCCCTGCAATTTCCACACTTTGGCTGCGCTTATGCCTTTACATTCCACTTATTGATCATATTTTGGGTTTTTGTATTTATATTTTCGCGCATTCCCATAAAAGTAAATGCTTGGCCATTCTCTCTCCATGAAGAAAGTGAGCGATAGCCTGTCGAATTTAGAAAGTTCAGAGAATACCATTGTAAAGCTGTCGCTAGATTTCAAAAACATGGTTCACTCTATAAATACCTTGCAGAGCGCCCGGGCGAAGTTTTCGTCCAAGCCCTGCAGCAATCATGCCCGCCTTCTGAATAGCCTTCCATACGACGTCTCCAAAAACACGGCTATAGAAATCTCCAGCAGCATCGCCCCGGAGGAGGCCCTTCTTCTTCAAAGTATCTCAAAAACCGTGCTTGAGGAGATTATCCGGGTGAACACCGTGACTTCAAACGTCCTCCTGATTGGCGAGGGCATGGAAGACCTCGACCCGAGCTCGCTTTTGTACGAACACGACATCCCCAGGGCAGTTTACTCCGTCATCACCGCAGGCTTCGTGCAAATCGCAAGCAAGCGGATGAATCGGTGGTACAAGGAACTCTCCAAAATCCCAGATGCGTGCCGGATCGAGTATTTAAAGCATGCGCACAAAGTGCTCTATGAGAACCAGGCCGCGGCCATGTACACCAAAAACACGCTTCTTTTCCCGCTGCAGGCTTTTTCCGCGCACTTCAAAAACGGCTGCTCGGCGCTTAAGTACAGCCCCAGCCGAATTCCCGTTCTAAACGAAATTTCTCCCGGAGTTTACGCGCTCGACTGCGCCCTCGAGCTCTTCATAAAAAACAAGGAGAGAATAGGGAGCTACTACAGCACAGAGCCAAGAGAAGACTTCAAGCTGAGCAGCCAGGAAATGGAGCTGCTTGCAAGCCTGTGCGATTCCTGGGAGATCGTTAGAAAAGTCCTGGAGGCCATCCACAAGGTGGTAGACCCGCAGAAGGAGTACGTTGACATAAAATACCTGATCGGAGAACGCGGGGAGTTTACGCTGGGAAGTCCTTCTTCCGTGAAAAATCCGCTGCAAGTCAGTGCAGTCCACTCTGTAGACGCCTTGGCTTTGGGGGAGACAGAAAGAAGCCTGCCCGTGTGCGCCCGGAAGTATCTGCAAATGCGAGTGGAAGCCCACAATAAAATGGTCAGAGCAATGAGCCAAAAGAGAAACGCAGGAGCAATAAAAAGGGCAATAAAAGTGGCAGGCGCCGGTGTAGTGCTTTTTGGGTCGTTCAGAGTCCGGAGAAGCGCCCGGTGGAGACCCCCAGCAGAAAGCACGAAAAAACAATAAAAAGCGTTCGTGCTTCCCACCCAAAGACTTTCTGTCCGCTGAAAAGGCAAATAAGCAGCGGCTGAAAAGCCCGAAAAAGTTCAAACGAGGGGCTGAGTTTCGTATGAAGGCAGGCCTGGGAGGAAAAAGGCTGGCTGGATTTCCGGTAAAATTTAATTTTTCATTCTAGGGCATGCCGATGGAAAGTTCATTGCCTCTAATGCCAGCGAGCGCTTCAGAAATGGGAGAAAATATCCCGGAGAGTTGCCCTTCCTGCATGTTTCTATGCCTGAATTCAGACGCCCTGGATACTAGCATCGCTTTAGAAGCTGCCTGCATAAAGTACAACAGCAGAAATTTCACGGAATTATACAGATTGTGCAGGATTCTTCTGAAAAGTGTCACTTTTCGGGTTATTCCTGGAAGGGTTTCTGCAGAAATTTCAAACTCTGTCGAGATAATAATGAAGGCCCTTCTTCTGCTCGACCTGATGGAAAGGTACCGCAAAAGGCCAGAAGTCACAGCAGGATTCACCAGGGTCATGCAGGCAGAGGCCTTCATTCAGCTGTGCACGGACACTTACATCAAAACTCTGGCAGAGTCCGTGCAAAGCAAAGTCACAGCGTGGCTCTCTAATTTGGGCCGAATAGAAGCTGCAAACTTGCAGGCGTGCCTGGACTTTGAAAAGAGGAAGCTCTCCTATCGGGTTTTGTGCGACCCTCTCACAGGACCTGTCATAAAAAATCACCTGGACCTTTTCCAGAAGAGACTCAGCATTTTCAAGCGCGGGTGGTTTAGGCGTGCTTTTTTCCCCCCGTACGAGAAAGACTTTCTTTTCCAGAAGCACAAAGGCGTTTACAACATAGACTGCGCTATTGAAAAAATACTTGTGAAATTGCACAACATCGACAGAATTGCAACAGGAAAGTCTTCACTCAAAGAAATTTCAGAACACTTTTCTTCGATGGAGGTCCGTCTTATTTTGACGGTGCAGAGAGACTGGGACTTTTTGATGCATCTGTTCACGGCGTACGAAAGCACCATCCAGGAGGCAAGCGAAGAGAAGAACAAGTTTCTGGCAAATTGTGGGCTTTCAGAGGGGGAGAGCGATTCAAGCGCCTATTTTAAGCGTATTGATGAAATATGTGCTTCAAACAAGGAGAACTACAGTGCTGTCTCTAAGCCTGTTTTTAAGTACGTATGCAATACAACGGAAGGGTTTAAGACGATTGCTCGGGCTGAGAGGTCTACTCCAGACTCAAAACCCGCCAAGATTCCGGGGAAAAGGCTGTCCCGCCTGCTTGGGACAGCAGCCACTGTTTTTACTGCTTCCTCCGTCTATATGCTGAACACCTCCTAGGGGAATTTATGAAGCTCCGGGTACTCCAGAAAATCTGCATAAATAAAGCCTCTATAAGTTTGTTTTCCAGGGGAAGCATTTTTCTTTTTGTTAGTTGTAATGCGGGAAGTGCTAGTGAAATTCACGGGTTTTATTGTTTTTCGGCCTGCTTAGATAGACTAAAATCTAATCTACTCCTCTGGGTAAGCTAGAAAGATTTGTTCCTTATTTGAATTAAGCAACAACCAATTACGAGCAAGTATGCTTTCAGCATACAACATTGTTTACTGCATAGTGCGCAGTAAGTACCCGAATACTCTGCCACTTTTTACACGCCGCGCAGTAAATTGCAGAGCTTAATATACACGGAGTAGCAAATGCCTCCGTGAAAAACTCTGCCAATTTTTACACACATCATCATAAATGATGTTTATGTGACACCGCGCAAAAACAAAAACATAATATACACTTCATAGTATAAATTACTAGTATACATACACTTTTTTTGCAATTTTTTTCATATGACAGTTTCAAAGACTCTAAGTGCACCAGAAGAACAACATTTATCCGCGCTAGAAGACACTTTCTTAACAATCCCCGAGACATGCGATAATGCTCCCGAGGAAAGCGGGCAACCCATCGAGGAGGGCTTTATTTGCATCAACCACCCAGAAGAGACCTCCTTCGTTTTTCCGCTAAGAGACGAACTGCTTTTAGCAAAAAAAGAAAATCTCAAAGAAATCAGGGCTGCTGTTAGAAAGCAGAAATCCAACAGCTTTTTTGCACAAGTCGGTTTAGAAGCCTTCGCAGGAGAGGGCGCATTGCAAGTGCTGAAGAAAAAAACAGAAAAGATCGGCGTCGATCTAATAGAACCAACTGCCCTTTTTATTACGACAAGCATGTACATTTCCTCGCTTCTCTACGTTGACATGGAAAATCCCGAACTCACTGAGGAAAACAGAGTCTTCATCGAGAGAATTGCCCGGTGTTTGGTCGACTGCAAACTTTTAAAGGACTCTGAGGTCTTGAGCCCGATATATTCCAGCGTAACGGAAACTCCTGTAAAAATGAGTGAAATTTTTCAGATCCTGATAAAATCAGGTACTCTTGTGCGAAGAAGCGGGCTTTTGGAAAACATCAGCGGAATCATGCAGGATTTCCTCGGTGACGCCAAAAAGAGTGCTTCCTTGGACTTCTCTGTCGTTCTCCAGAACTACTACAGGCGGGTTCTGGCTCAGAAAATGTCTCGCGGAGTTCTGAACAAAAAAACGCGCCAAGACTTGAGGACCCTGATTTTAGCCCAGGAAAAAAAAACTTTGGACTCTGCAAAAAATCTTTCCAGGAAGGTAGATGTTTTCCAGGTATTTGGCAGAGAAAGTCTCCTGGAAAAAGTCCTTTCCCACCTTGTAGACCAGCAGAGGGGCACATTCTGGCTGGAATTTCAGAAGAACCCTCCCATTTTGGGAAAAACTCCAAAAACCAGCGCGGATTGTCTAGCTATTCTTTTGGCAGTTGATAGACAGTGGGTGGAAATATCAAAATTTTATTCTGTTTTTGGCCGGGAGATGGAAAAGGCAGAGTCCTTCATAAAAGGCAAATACGCATCCGAAAGACCAGAGAACATTTCGCAGGAGGAGTACCTGAAAGACCTCAAAGACATAACAGGGAATGCCGTAAAAGAGGGCGAAAACTGCGGGCTCTCCGAGAAAAACGCCATTCACTTGGGAGAGCTTATGTACCTCTCCCTGCGCAAACTTGTAGTTGCAAAAAAAGAAAATTCAGAAAACAACAATACACAGGCCCAAATTCCAAGCCAGACAAGCATAGCAGCTAAGTGTAGAAATGCCATGCTTGGCATTGCCTCTTTAGTAGCTGTAAGCTTGCTCTACGTCACAGACAAAAGAGCCCAGCTATAGACCCATTTGCTACATTGTGTGCAATAAATTCTGCTTCTTTATACCCACGTGTTTTTATGCAGTGCGCCATGAGTGTTATAAAATGCACTCTGCTCAACAAGTCCTTCTGTTTTTACAGAGTGCACAATAAATCCTGCTGCCTCCCAACCCTTTATTTTTGCGCCCTCTCCAATAAGTCCTGTGATTCTTTTTATTCGGTTTTTTTCGGCGCTCCCGTAGCTCAGTGGTAGAGCACGGCACTTATGGGTGCGAGCCTCCTATGTTGAAGGCTGTAACAAGCTGAGTCATGCCGGGGTCGTGGGTTCAATCCCCATCGGGAGCATTTTTTTCTTTTTCCAAAACCCCCACGCCCCGGAAGCTGTCCCGCGAGAGGTGCAGGCGAGCCCGTTCGAGAACAGCCCCGGACACGTGCCGGGAGAAGAGAGAAACAACCCCAAGTTCTAGGACACTGCTCCCCGGAAGATACGCATCAACAGCGCGATCAAGGCCTTCCCCGCTTAAAAACGCGATAAGAGCCCGGGCAAAAGGACTCGCTTCCGCCTGCCGGTCTCCCGCATAGAAGTCGCAAACTGCCTCCCCCCGAGCAACTGCAAGAAGAAGCGCCGTCTCCAAAGAGGCAGGACTTTCCCCCGTTACGTGCACCTTCTTCAGCGCCTGCGAAATGGTCCCGTGCACGTTTGGGTCGCTCTCCCGCTGGAAGGCGCTGCTCTCAAACAGAAGAAGCTGCGAGGCCGTTAGAAGAAGCCCTGGATCTTCGCTGGAAAAACACTCAAGAACTCGCGTGTGTGCTGCTTTGCCTGTGAGGAGGCCGTGGACACTTCGCACGTACGCATCGCACAGAATGTACGGATCTCCGCCTCCTTCAAACCTGATTTCCGCGTGCGGAGAAGTCATCCGCAAAATGTCGGGAGTTTCCTCCGTGTGCGAGGCCGTGCTCACGGAGTGTGCTCGCAGGAAGACTTCGTACTTCAGGAGCTGATCGCACTCGTGCGGGGAGAGAGCGCTTTCTCGGAGCTGCCCTGCAACGGAAGAAGCACGCGCGAAGTCCCCGGAGGAGGCGAGCAGATAGACTAAATAGAGCCGCACCGTATTCAGGCACGCAAGGTCGTATCCCGCAGAGTCTCCTGCAGACTCAGAATTCTCGCGAGATTCTTCTGCTTCCACTCCACGGAGTTCTGGATTTTCGGACGGGTTTTTTCTGCTGCCAGATCCGAAGATGCCCCGGTGCAGGAGGCCGTCCGACCGGATTCTTTCTTCCCCGCCTGCCCGGGAAGTGCTTTTTCCGAGCGCAAGAATCGCATTTTCAGCCTCGGAAGCCACTTTCACCGCGTACTTGAACTTCTTCTGCTGGGAAAGGGCCTCAGCCAGCGCCATTTTCACAGCGTACGAGTCCTTCACAAGGAGGATTTCCTGGCACCGCCTCTCAGCTACGCCCCAGTTCCCGCTTCTCTGATGGTACCGCAGGCTTGCCCGCAGAAGGCCCGTGTCCTGCAGGTTTTCAGCAACTCGCAGGTACTCGTCCAGGAGGGAGAGGCTTCCCCCAACTTCGTGCAAAATCGCCCCCAAGTCGCAAGCCACGTAGTAATCGTACGGCCTTTCCCGGTGCAGGCGCGTGAGCATCTCCACAGCAGCTTCTGCATACCCTGCAGTGTACGCTGAAAGGGCAGCCTTGTGCCGAGAAAAAGCACTCTCCGGGCAGGCATTTGCAAAGAGCGACTCGCGGGAGCACTCCCACAGAAACCCATAGTACGCGCACAGCTCGGAAAAAGTCGCAGAATCTTCCCCTGTCCTGCGAACATACTCTGCAAACGCGTCAAACTCCGGGGAAATTACGGATAAATACGCGCGTACAGTCTCTGGTTGCTTCTGCAGAATGCACATGTGCATTTCCACTGCGCGCACGAAGTATACGGTGCTTACGCTGTCCACGGCGTATTTTTGGAAATACTCTTTATACGGAGGCGCATCGCACAGACGGGAGAGCAGCTGCAAAATCGGCACTTTTTCATTTTTCATTCTGCTCACGCCTATACTTTGTATATTCCCGTGGGAACTGCTATCTGAAAAATGTATATTGAGGCTGTGCACATTTTTGTTTTTTTCTGTCTTCTCAGAGACGGGCGTGCGCCTGGCAGACTCTGCAGCAAGAATTTTTGCGACATTTTCCGGGGCATTTTCCGTGCAAATTCGCTCGAGCTCGCACGCGGGGATAAAACAGGGCGTGCCTTGCAGGACACTTTCCAGGCCCTGCACGTTCATGCAGGAAAGTCCGGCCTCCAAAAGCATTTTTGCAGCTCGCACGCCAAGCACGCGCTCTGAGGCCTCGGAGTACCCGGGAAACTTTCTGTCCGTGTAAATGCTTTCGTTCAGAAGGTGCACGCGCGCTCTCAGGACGTCTTTTTTCGCGGAAAGCATCAGTCCTGTTTCTTCCTCCGCGACAGAACAGGCTGAAAGTGCCTCCTCAAGAAGGGCTGGCCTCTCCGGGCCGCGCAGGAGCATTACCGTTGGCGAGAGCGTGTTGTACATAACGGATTTCAGCGCGTCTTTCAGGGATTCCTCCACGGGGAAGTCCAGGAAGTCAGAAACCACGGAAAAGACCAGGGCGTGCTCTGAGACGTTGACCTCTGCCTTCAGCATCGCGAGTAGCAGGTGGGAGAAGTCGCTGAGCTTTCTCCCGTCGCAGTATACGGCGATGTACAGGAAAAAGAGAAACTCGTTTGCTGCGTGCCTGAAAAATCCAGGGTCTGCCTCCACGGTGCTCCAGAGAGTTTCCACGTCCGCGAATTCTGCAACAATTTTCCGGAGAGCGGACCTGACTGCGCCCCTCTCCCTGAAAAAGTTCCCTGCGTCTGCAAAGACTTTTACCTGCCGGTGGAAAGCCTGCAGCTTTTTCAGGGCGCATTTCCTGGTCCAGGAGTCAGAATCTGCGGGCTGATACAATTCCAGGGCAGGCAGAAACTTCTGCAAATCGTTGTTCAGGTGCAGCTCCAAGAGAAAGCTGACCATTTCCCAGTCGAAGGGCGAGGCTGGGCCCGCGGAGAGGGCTATTTCCATGGTGTTTTCCGCCTCCCGGGCTGTTTTTTCGTCTATGAATGCGGGGTTGTAGGCCAAAAATATTTTTGCAATTCCGCGGTGGGTCTCGACCAAGGCCTCGGGTGTTTCCGCAAGGGAAAGGGCCTCTCTATATGCGGTCAGTGCAAGTTCGCTGTTTCCCATTTTAAAGTGGCAGAATCCGATAAGAACGTGTATTTTATAGTGTTTAACGGTCTTTGCAAGGTCTCCCGCCAAAACCAAAGCCTCCGAGAACGCGTCCTTCTTCAGAAGCGCCAGCACGGGTTTAAACAACTTCATGGAAGCAAAAAAATAAAAAAATAAAAGAAAAGAAAAAAACGTCCTGACAGGGACTCGAACCCAGAACCTCCTGATTAGAAGTCAGATGCGCTGCCAATTGCGCCACCAGGACCCACAAACATCAAAAAACGAAAGCACACGTCATACGGTAATATAACCGGAAAGAGGCATAGATGCTGCAGTGCGCGGGCAATAGAAATTTTATAGACTGAATAACATAATAGAAGCAATAGAAGTTATAAACTGAATAACATAATAGAAGCAATATACTGAATAACACAATAGAAGTAGTAGACTGAATAACACAATAGAAGTGGTAGAGTAAATAACGTAATAGAGTGAATAAAATAATAGAGTGAATAATGTAATAGAAGTAGTAGACTGAATAACATAATAGAAGTAATAGAGCAGAAATAAGAGTGGCAGAACAGTGGCTTCTGAATGGCCAGCCCAGTGCAATTTTTATTGTTTTCCGGTGCAGAAATTAATCAGTGCCTGATCCTTATACGTTTTTCCTGCACTCTCTCCTGATTATGTACGTGCAGTACAGCTTAAACGCGCACCAAAACAGAGGTGCCGCAATCCAGGCAAGCACGTCGGACACAGACCGAATATCCGAGGCCTTGCTGAACATGCGGGTGACGAAGTCCGAGTAAATGACCCTGTTGCAGCGCATTTCATCGAGCAGAGTCCGGGCCCTATTCTCCGGGCGCGCAGAAAGCGTTCGGGAGGCTCCCTCGATTTTCTTTGTGGCTACGGGTTTTATTTTTTCCTCCTCCTCGAATCCTGGGCTTAGAATTGTCGATACGTAGTAGATATATGTGTCCAGGCCCAAAATCGCGCTCTCTTCGTGCACGGCCTCGTAAAACGACGAGAGTGCAGCCTTGCTGGGGGCATACATTCCGTACCCGCTGAATGCATGCAAGGCCAGCGTTGACGCGACAAAGACCAGGCTCTTCCGGTTCGTCTCGGAAACAGCCTTTAAAAAGTGAGAATAAACCCGTACTGCCCCGAAAAAGTTACACTTCATGATTTTTTCTGTTACTTCCGCGGATATGTCCTGGGCCGACGAAGGGACTGCAAATCCTGGGCAGCAAAAGACCATGTCAAACTCCGTTGAGATCTTCCGGACAGACTTTTCTTCTGTGATGTCGATTGCTGTGACTTTGTATTCGGGCTTGTACTGCTCGAGCTTGGAAATGCTCCGGGAGGAGATTGTCACGATTCCGCCCCGCCGCTTTATCTCTTTTGCAAGTGCCAGGCCCAGCCCGCTGCTTCCGCCTATTACAAGAACGGCCTTTCCTGCGTACATCTTTGTTGTTTTTAGCGGGAGCCATATATGGACAGTTTCAGGCGTTTCCAGGGAGATATTTTGGCGGGAAGTCAGGGTTGAAAAACTTCCCGATTTGGAAGGGCCTACCATATGCGGCGCACCCAAAAACTATAAAAGGCGCCATGCAAAAATCTTTTTGCAAATTTTTATCTCTTCCCGGGAACAGCCGAAATCAAATCTGAAAATGTTTGAGCCAGAAATAACCCGAAACCTGAAAAAACAAACCCATGGCCCTCCCCAGCCCCGCACACGCATACACCATCGCACGCCACCATCTTTATACGGTGCTTCTCCTGGCATTCTACCTTCTCCTGCACATACCCATCCCAAGCACGGCCTATTACACCTTCCTGTGCCTTTCAGTGTTTGCTGTTCCTACACTGTGAAATAAAATAGAAAAAATAAAAATAAAAAGCCTTTGTTTACTGCAGATGCAAAGCGTACTTGCATTCGTGCTTTTAGAGAGACTTTGTTTCTACACAATTAAAAGCAACATGTTTTTGTACAGCAGTAGCTATCTGAAGTACACCAGCACAGACAGCACCATATGCATGCACGTCTTTATGTTTCTATCGTATTTCTGCTGTGTATTCAGTGGGCACATTTCTGTATATGCGGGGGAGTGTGCAAGCATATTTTTGTCCCTGGTTTTGTACGTTATGGGCGTGCTGTGCATGTGCGCTTCTGCTCTCATTGGGAAGAGTGCGTTTTTCCTGGGGGGAGTCCTTATGGTCTCGCTCGGGGCAGGCGGGATCAAGCCAAATGTTTCCTCGTTTGGAGCAAGGGTGTCAGAACCTGAAAATGCACCTAAAATGTCCATATCGGGCAATGATGCAAAGAACGAAAAAAACATTTCTCAACGCGGAAAGCCCACAGAACCCGACAAAAACGGGCACTCCCCCGAGAACATCCCCTTTTTCTCGTGGTACTGCCTCACCGTAAATGCAGGGAGCTTTCTTGCGATGTTTATAACCCCGGGCTCTGCGTGGTCTTTGCTTGCGTCAGGCACCGGCATAGACAGGCACGTTTTGCGCGCAGAAAACATTTCCGAGCACTTTTTCGTGTTTACGCTCGCCCTTTTCCTTGTGTGCATGTCCGCAGTTGTTTTTTTGCTTGTCTCTCTGCAGTACGCCCTGCGGAGGCTCTGGAACGCCCATCTGAAAAGGAAAAAAACACCAACTATTTCCATATCGGGCAATGATTTTATTCCAGAAAACCCTGAAAATTCCTCTGGCCTCCCCACATCCGAAAACAAGCCTGAATCCCCCACAGCGTTTTCGCTTTCCCCAAACATCCCCATGGTCGTGGCATGGTCCGTGTACGACCAAATGAGCTCCACCTGGACAGAGCAGGGAAAAAGAATGAACTGCACGATCCAAATGTGCGGGATTTCCGCCCAAATTGTCCCCTCGCAAATGCCCATATTCAACGCAATAGTCCTAATTCTTGCAATTCCAGGGCACAATTCGCGCATCAACCGAATAACCCGAGCCCTAAAGATCCCGAACACGCACAAGCATAGAGTCGCATACGGGATTGCATGCATAGCCGTATCCCACACCATCTTCTGTGCCCTTAACGAACTCGTAAAAAAACAGAAAGTCTCGATTCTTTTTCAGGTGCCGCAAATTCTCGTTTTAACTGCCGGGGAGCTTCTCGTGAGTGTTTCCGGAATGAGTCTTTCCTACAGAAGCACTCCCAGGAAAAGCGTTGCAATGGGAAATTGGTTCCTAAACGTGGCCTCTGGGAATCTTCTCGTTGTTCTTGTTTCTGCTCTGTGCAGGCACTTCCGTCTCCCTGAGTCCGTCCGCTCCATCACGTACTTAGTGCTTATATACGGAGTGCTTATATACTCGCTGCGGCATAAAGCACTGAGCAGTTCTAAATAAAGCAGACAGTCACTCCCAGAATTCGGGCTATTGTGCATACTGCTGCTCTATTTGGATGCTCTAGTTAGATAGATAGCATTCCAGCTAGATAGTTAAGTAGACTTTATATGTTAGCTATTAGATATGATTAGCAGTGACTATTTAGCATCCTTGCCAGTTATATATCAATTGGATGGATGCTATTGTCGTGCGATGTATTTGCTAGATCTTGGCCTTTATTTGTGTGATTTTTAATTAGCACGCTCTCACAGTGCTGGGGGGGTACCCAGGAGAGGCTTTTTTACTTAGCAAAATCCCACGGGAAAAAGGAAAATTGCAGAAAAAAGCACGGGCATAAAATACTCCGCAGAGAAAAGGGCGTATTTGCAAAATAAAACAGAAACACGCTATCCAGCCATAATATACCAACTGCCCACTATCTTACTACTACCATACTACTACTAATAACAGCATCTTACTACCATCTTATTATTACTATAGCATCTTATTATTATACTATTCTGCCATCTTAATACTATACTACTATACTATTATACCATCTTATTACTATACTATACTACTATAGCATCTTAATACTATAGCATCTTAATACTATACTATACTATTCTACCGTCTTAATACTACCATACTATTATACCATCTTAATACTATACCATACTATTATAACATCTTATTACTATACCATACTGTTCTACCATCTTATTACTATACCATACTATTCTACAACCACACCAACTGTTATACTAACTGGTATTATACCACCATTGCAATATCCTGCTATTCTATCCTCCTTTTACTTCTATCCTCCATGCATCTGTTCGTGTGGGGCTAGTGACTTCTTTCTTTTTTTATTTTTGTTTTTTTCTTTTTTTATCCCCATGACTTTACGATTCACTGAGAGTGCGCAGATGCAGGACATAATTCGTATGTACAACACAAACATAAACGGAAGATCTACGATAGTTAGGTCTCTAACAGGAATCCGTGGAATAGGCCTAAGAATATCTAATTTAATCTGTAAAAAGGCAGAAATAGACACATCCCTTCGGGCAGGACAAGTAGAGCAGGAGAAGCTTTCTCTCATCTCGAAGATTCTGGAGGCTCCGCAGGAGTTTGGGATTCCCGTGTGGATGCTGAACCGGCAGAGAGACCCCCAGACGGGAGAGAACAAGCAGCTGATTGCAAACCAGGTTGAGGCCGACTACAGGCTGTACCTGGAGAGGGCAAAGAGGCTGAAGCACATCCGAGGCCTGCGTCTTCTGAAGGGCCTGAAGGTGAACGGGCAAAGGACGAAGTCAAACGGCCGACGTGGGAAAACAGTTGGAGTTTCCAAGAAGAAATAAAGTGAAAGTTACCTGAAAATAACGGTATTGCCACATTAGGAAATTTTCTACATAAAAATGCAAATATATTTTCTGGAATCTGGCAGTGCAGGTCTATGTGCATTCTGGCGCAGGCAAGCACTGCCGACTGTCTAGATTGCACTACTGTGCCATCCTAAACTGGGCAACTGTCCTCTGAGTGTATATCATCACTAAGGCATGCGCATATCTGTCCTATGGCAGTATTCTGCTACTATATCTCCTATTATTCCACGTGAAAGCACAGCTCCTAAATGGCTATTGCATAGACGGGCATAATTAACCGCTGCACAACTTAAGCGCTAGGGAATAGACTAAACACCGGATATCCAAGCAGGCCAAGCCTAACTAATAAAGGCTGCAGTTTCACCGTTACAACTTATCTGGCACTATACCTGTCCTGATTACACCTTCATATGGCAATAGATACCCGAGCATATCGCATGATCGGCTCAGAGCGTGTCTATAACTGTGCACTATCCCATAGACTGCACATACTATCACTATATCAGATACTGTGTCTATGTGTATCCGGAGAAGATCTCGCATACGGTCACCCGAAGCTATCTGTGGGAATATCTCTCTTACCACTTCGTGCATCTGGGCTTTATACGCCTATGAGTTCGGGAGGGAGTCGATGACTGCCTTTGAGAAGACGCCCTCGGGGATGATTTCGTGCTTGTACGGGAGGAGTTCTTTGTACGTGTTTTTTATCGTTACATCCGTTACGTTTGTTACGATCTGAATGTCCTTCTGGATGCTGCGCTGATTCGGGAACAAGTACGTGAGCAAGTAGATGATTGCAGCTGCGATGGAGTCTGGGGACTTCCCTGCAATGCACCCAATAGAAGACGCCTTCCTGCTGATGACGACTGCGACTTTCTGGACGTCTATTCCCAGCGTCAGGTCGGAGCAGAATCTAGCGACGATATCCTCGGTGGAGACAACTCCCAGCTTCTCGATATACGGGAAAATGGCCTTATAGCACCGGCCTATTTCCTTCTTTGGGACTGCTGTGAGGATGCTCACTTCCTTGAAAGTTCGGACAAATCCTGCCTTTCTGCAGGCTATGTATATACAGGCTGCAGAAACTCCCTCCAAATTTTTTCCCTTCAAAACCTTTTTCTCCTCTACGGTTTTAAACACGTACTTTGCAGCATCCGAAATTGTTTTTGAAAGGTTTTTTCTCTCGCAGAAAGCAGAGATTAGGTTCAGGCCGTTAATAAGGGCTCTTTCTGGGCCTCTCAGGCTGGATTTCATCTGGGTTTTAGCGAGATTGTACGAGGAAAGGCCGACTCCCGGGGAAATGAGGGTGTCCAGCTGCTCAGAGTCCAGGAATGGGTTATTCGGGCCGCCAACTCGGCTGGGATTGTCGCCTGAGTCTGTGAACGTGCGCCATTCGCTTCTCTCGTCGATAATCCGTGGACCTACGATGCAACCGCAGGCTCTGCATACGTTATAGCCATTTTTATAGTCTTCTATGATATTTTCTTCCTCCTTGCAGTCTGGGCATTTGTCTCGCTGTGTCTTCTTCGGGTGCATGCAAATAAAAAAAAAGCAGTAATTATGCGGAAGAAACAGAAAGAATACGCTAAGTAGCATATAGTTGGTATAGTGTTATTATAGTTAGTTGTATATAGTTAGTACAGTTTAATGGTATAGTATTATAGTGTTATTAATAGTTAATATAGTATTATAGTTAGTATGGTATAATGATATAGTTAGTTGTATATTTGGTATAATGATATAGTATTATCGTTGGTATAGTTAGTTGTATATAGATAGTATGGTATAATGATATAGTATAGTATAATGGTATGGTATAGTGTTATTATAGTTAGTTGTATAGTATTATAGTTGGTATATATATAGTAGTATAGTTAGCTGTATAGTATAGTATAATGGTATAGTTAGTTGTATATTATAGTTGGTATAGTTGGTTATTTAGCACTAACTAGCTGTAATGGGATATTCTGGTGTTTCTGGTTATAATTAGTTGGTGTAGTATAGTAGTGCTGCAGCAATATATTCAGTATAGGGAATATTAGTATAGTAATGTAGTTCTGCGCAGATGCACTGCTTGCTCGCGTGGGGTTAGATGCTGTGCTGTGATATTGCAGTAGACCATTATGCTTGCTTGGGCCATTGCCCTCTTATTTCGCGAGGGTGTTCTGCCATTTATTGCACAGTGTAGGACAAGTGCGCTACTTGCTGCACAGTGCCGCATAAACACCGGATTTCTCTGACAGCTAATACACACCACGTAATAAGTGCTGTATCAATGCAACAAATACCATGCATAATACAAATGGCACAATAAATAACAGAAAATAGTGCACACTGTGCAACAATTAGTGCAACAAACACCAGCACTTAACACAGACCGCACAATAAATAACAGAAAACGGTGCACACTGTGCAACAAGTAGTGCAACAAACACCAGCACTTAACACAGACCGCACAATAAATAACAGAAAATAGTGCACAGAGGGCGGAATGTTTTAGGGTGTATCCAAATTGAAACAGATCATTCCCCGGGAGTATGTGACTTGTACTTTGCGTGGCCTTTTTGATGCGTGTGAAACTGGTTTTATTCTGTATATATATGCCCCCCTGAATATCCCCGCATGAACTTCCTACTTATTATTCTGCTGGTAGAGTCAGTGCGTGCCCTGCACGATATAAAAGACACAGACGCTGGATTCTACATAATACCAAGAAACAACAATGTGGAAGGATCTCCCCACGTGATGACGCTGGCCAGTAACGGAGACTGGTACTTTTCTCCTCCGGATTCTCCGAACACGCAGATTTTCATTTTCAGGTCACGATACGGGAGAAGGCTGTGCCTGAAAAGCAACCGAAAAGAGTGCATTCACTTAGACGACGTCGAGAAGGAAGACCTCAGCTTCTTCAAAAACAGGCGCTGCTCTAGGGCCGCAGAGAAGAACCGCATACAAGTTGTGCCAACTGTCTACAAGAACTTCTTCATGATAAAGCTCTTTGACTGCCCGGAGCTGTGCCTTTACAGCCACCAAAGCCACAGCCTCCGCGGAGAAGACACTGACCCGAAAATCTCCAAGTGCAGGCACTCGAACATAAACAACCACTTCTACATCATCAGCGAGTTCGACATGCAGTACTACTTCAAGACAGGCCACAGAAGTTTTACAGAAGTTGCTGAAGACGTTGACGAAACACTTTCCCCAATAAAGACGCAGTACATTACCAAGCCAGGAGCTGTCTTCCTGAAGAACGAGATGCACGGAAACCGCTACCAATTCACAGGGAAAATGGCAGACGCAGAAAAAAACGAGAGTCTTCAGGTTCTCCCCCAGGTCATGCCTGCCCTCTGCAGCTCCCACGCGGATACCTTCCTAAAGAATTCAGCAGGACAGCCCATGATTTTCAGAAGCCCCCAGTCTTTTGTTATGGACTCTTCAGGACATATGTACAGGATGTAAACAAATAAACATGAGAAAACAAGCAATCGTAGTAAGAGTATTTATAGGAATAGTTGCTGTCTGGGTGGTTCTTACGGGGTATAAGATGCTTCGGCGATACAGAACCCCCAGAAAAGATGCAGGCCCTTTTTACGCGATGCCCGAGAGTGCTGCTGAGAGAAGGGGCGAGCTTGGCCGTGGGACGTGGACTCTTATCCACACAATAGCTGCAAAGTATCCGGCCGAGCCCACGCGCGAGTATAAAGGCGACGTTTTGAAGTTCGTAGAGCTGCTCACGAAGTTGTTCCCGTGCGAAGACTGCCGCGGGCACTTCAAGAAGCTGGTGGGAGGATTTCCCCCGAAAGTCTCCAGCCGAGAAGAGTTTTCCCTTTGGGCGTGCCAGGCGCATAACATTGTAAACCGGAGACTGGGGAAGACGGAGTTCGAATGCTCCCGCCTGGACGAGAGATGGGACTGCGGATGCAAAGCGTAGAAATGGCCTTCTCACGGAGGGCTTGGGCAAATAAAGTTTGTGTAAGATCCACTCGCATCAGTTCGGGTTATTCGAGTTTTATTTTGGAGAATTCGGGGTTCTGGAAGCCCAGGGCAGAATTAGGGGGTACTCATGTGCGAAAATTGACTTCTTCCGTTATTGCAATATTTGCCTCTATCCCCCATTTCCTCAGTGTAGCATAGATAGAGCCTGGACTTCGGGGGTTCAAAAGAGAGAAATGCAAATTCTTCTCTGGACGTCAGCGGAAAAGCAAAAATAATGCTTTTTCAGCGCTGCGCCGTTTGGAGGAAAAAAGCCTGGTTTTCACGGGAAAAACCACTTTGCGCCCTGGGGATTTCACCCACGATGCGCCCGCACTCTGCCGAACATCATGCTAAAATACTGCAGACACTTTCACTTTGCGACTTCCCAGGCCTTCCAAAATGTATTTTTATTTAAATTTTTATCCCCAGTTAAAATCGCATGGCAGAAAAGAAGGAGAAAGCAAAGAATCTAGGCCTCGTAAAAGTCAGAGCAATTGCTGCAAAAGTCATTGGATGCGGAAGAAACAAGGTGTGGATGGACCCCACAGAGTCTGTAAAACTCTCTGAGGGAAAGACCCCCGAGCAGGTCTCGCAGATGGTCCAGGACGGGCTCATCGTAAGAAGGCCAGACGTCGGGCAGTCCCGGGGAAGAGTCCGACAGTTCAGGCTGGAGAGGTCTCTGGGAAGACACAGAGGTCTCGGCCGAAGACGGGGAACGAAGAATGCAAGATTCCCGCAGAGAAAGATCTGGATGATGCGCATCCGTGCCGTTAGAAAGGACCTTAAGGAGCTTAGAGAGGAGGGAAGAATTGACAGGAAGATGTACAGAGCTATCTACTTAAAGGCAAAGGGAGGATACTTTAAGAACAGGAGGATGCTTAAGGAGTACGTCGTCAATGAAGAGCTTAGAAAGAAGAAGGAAGAGATGGTGTCAATGACGCAGGCTGGGCTTTAAAATAAATATTCGTCTTATTCTGGCAAAAATTTTACACGATGCGAGAGTGCAGGGGAAGCAGAAAGAGCGCCCGGGAGGAGGCAGGAAAATGTCCAGGCCAGGAAAAAGCGCAGGAGACTGCGGAGGGTGCGGGGAGTGCCCCTGGGAAAGATCACGGCGGGAGAGGGCCGCATCTGGGAGAAGCTGGGGCCGCTCTGGAAACGGCCGGAGACGCTGAGAGGGCGGAGTCTGAAGAGTTTGGCGACTTCAACGCTCTTGTAGAGAGAGAGGAGGGAAATGTGTCGGAGAGTGCCCCCGAGGATGCAGGGAGCGACTTGGAGTCGGGCGCAGACGAGCTTCTCCGGCTCGAGGACTTCAACAGAGCCCAGGCGGAGAAAGCCAAAAAATCAGTCGCTGCTGCAGACTTAACAAGCACGTACAGAGTCCTCACGGCGATGCACAAGGAGGGCCCAGAAGGCGCGATTTCCGCGGACGAGTTTGAGTTCCTGCAGGTTCTTGGGGAGGAGAATGCAGGGCGAATCTTGCAGGAGCAGGCGCAGAGCCTCGTCCGGGAGGTGGAGGGGCTGTTTAAGACTCCCGCGTACAAGAAGCTGAACAAGCAGAGGCTGATCCGGCAGCGGATAAACTACAGCCTCGCAGAGAAGGCGAAAACTCTCCCGGAGAGGTACGAAGACCTCCCGTTTGTCATCGCGATCACTAAGGACTTCTGCTACAAGACAGGAGCTAAGATATACAAGCGCACCACCGATAAAAAGATCCCGAAGATCAAGAGGCACACGTACCAGAAGATGGTGGGATTCTGCAGTGTGAAGGGCGAGTACGCATTTTCCCCTGAGAAGATCGAGGAGTTTATTAAGTCGATTCTGCAGTAGGGGAAAGCGAAAGTTTTCAAGGAGCAAAAATGAAAAGAAAAAAAATGAAAGTGTACGGAAGCATACTCTCGTGCGACACTCTTAGAATAAATGATGAAATAGAAAAAGTCAAGAAAATGGGCGTGCACGGCCTGCATTTGGATGTGATGGATGGGGTCTTTGTGGAGAAAATAGGGTTTAGCGAGGACACTGTGAATAGAATATCCCGAGAGCACCCGGATCTTCTGATAGAGTGCCATCTTATGGTGGAGGATCCTCTCAGAGTCCTCAGGAATATCGAGACGCAGAGGCTCCACAGAGTGATTATTCACCAGGCAGAGAGATTTCTGGAGGTGAGTGCGTACGTGCAGGAGCACGGGGAGTGCAGAGTTGGGGTGGCCGTGGAGAGCGGAGACGAGCTTTTGAAAGTCCCTGCAGGCGTGATCTCGCGCGTGGAGAAGGTCCTTGTAATGGGGGTCCGGCCTGGGAGAGGCGGGCAGAGGATGCGGGAAAGCCTCAGAAGGGACGTGGAAGTGGCCCTTAGAAGGTGCCCGCGTGCAGTTGTTGGAGTCGACGGGGGCGTGAACGAAAGCACGCTCGCACAGGTGGAGGGAGCGCATGAGGTCGTGATGGGGTCTTGCCTCTTCGAGCCGCACGGGGAGAGAAATGTCGTGGCAGCGCAGAAGAGGCACCCATCACGCGAGCAGAGAGAGTGAATAAATGAAATAAAAAGTGTATGCCAGATGTATGTATGTATGAATAGAGTGAAAGTATATTTGGATGGATGAAAGAATGAATAGAGTATAAGTATGGAAAAATAGCCCGAATGAATGAATTAGAGGATAGAATGAAATAAATAAAAGTATATTTGGATGAAAGAATGAACGAACGAAAAATATATTTGGATGGATGAATGAACGAAATAAAAGTATATTTGGATGAATGAATGAATGAACGAAATAAAAGTATAATCCGAAAGAATGAAAGAATGAACGAAATAAAAATATAATCCGAAAGAATGAATGAACAAAATAAAAGTATATTTGGATGTATGAACGGATAGGTGCAGTGCCTGCTGCAATCGGTGTATTAAGACGGCAGAAACTGTGTACTGTTCTTTATTCGCTTATGTGGAGATGCTACCTGGGGCTTTTCTTTTCCGTGTACGTTAAGTGGGCAGGCCCCGAGAGCTTCTTGCTGGAGACTTTTTTCTCGGCCCTCTCAATCTCCTCGTCGTCCTCCGACTCCGTCTGCATCTCCCTCTCGGACGCCATGAGGATCGACGCCAGGAGCTCATTCTGCTCGGTGCGCGTCTTGTACGCAGTGACTGCACTCTCGTCCATGAGCTCCGACTCCTCCGCAATCTTGAACGAGTATCCCTGATCGATCAGGAACTGCCGCCTCCTCGTGGAGTACGGGACTTCCTCCGTGTCCATGCTTACAAGGGTGTAGAAGTACGCGGTGAATCCTTCGTCCGTTCTTCTTTTCGCTCGCAGGATCCGGCCCAGCCTCTGCGTCTCCTGGCGCCTGCTCCCAAAGTGTCCGGAGATTTGTATGAGGCAGGTCGCCTCCGGGAGGTCGATCGACGTGTCTCCGACCTTAGAGAGGAAGATTGTGTTTATCTTCGGATTTGTCCGGAACTGGTTCAGAATGTGCATTCTCTCGGCCTGTCCTGTTGGGCCGTATATGAAAGGACGGCCAAACTTCAGGGCGTACGCCTTGAGGGTGTAGACGTTATCGGAAAAGACGATGATTTTATCCCCCAGTGCCTCGTGCTTGTTGATGATAAACTCGCACATCTGGATCTTCGTGGGGTTCATCGTTGCAAGAATCCTTTTTTTGCGGATGTCCGCTATCAGGTACTGCTTGTAGAAATCCCCCGTCATTTTGCACCATACCTCCGTGCAGCTGACTTTCGAAATGTGGCCCTGCGCGCTCAGGCTGAGCCAGTCTGCTTCGTACAGCTTCGGGCCTATCAGAAAGTTGAGGTCTTCTATTTTCTCGTCCTCCCTCACAAGAGTCGCTGTCAGGCCCAGCTTGCAGTGCGATATAATTGTCGAAACAACGCGCCTGAACATGTTCGCAGGCACGACATGGACCTCGTCAAAGATCACCAGGCCCCACTCCGTGCTTGTGAGAAAGTCCATGATTTTCTGCGTCTCGTACGACCGCTTCCCGCTGTAGGAAACCATCGTGTACGTGCTGACGACTATCCCTGCCTGCCCCGAGAACTTCTCCTTGGTCTCAGACGTGAGAATCGCAATTGCCTCGTCCTTTACGTTTGTGAAGTGCTTCACCTGCTGCCGCCACTGCTCGACGGAGACGGACGTCGTGCACAGAATCAGGCACGACCTCTTCATCGTGCAGAGTGCGACTATTCCCACAAGAGTCTTCCCAGCCCCGCACGGAAGCACAATTATCCCGGACCTTGCCCGGCCGTTTCCAAACATTTTGTTCAGGCTGAACTCCTGGTACGTCCGGATAGAGGTCGACGGCTTCAGGTCTATCTCCAGGAGAGGCAGCGTGTTTTCCGTCCGAAAGTCGTACTCCTCGATCAGGGGATAGTCCAACTCTATGCACCTTTTCTTTGCCAGCTCCACCTTCGCCCTCTCAATTTCGAAGGAGACAATTGCCTTCTTCTCCTCCTGCACGGGGATGGATATCGACTGAATCACAGAGTCTCGGTAGAGAAAGGATATATTCTGGTTGTCCTGCGACTCGATGAAGTATCTCCCCTGGCGAATCACCATTTTGATCTTCCCGTAGCTCGTCGTGCACGAGCGTATGAAGTTCAGTATGCTCAGCGGGACTTTGTTCTTGCTGAACCGGTCCATCGTGTCGATGATGTCCTCTGTTTTCAGCCCCACACTCGCTGCAGCGTACAGAGAGTACGCAGTCATCCGGTACTCGTGCATGTTCGCAGGGCGCGTCACAGGCTCTGCTATGGCTATTAGAAAGTCCTGCGCCTGCTGGCTCAAAAGAGAGTGCATCTCGAGAATGATCACCCCGTCAGGAGAAACCCACATGGGGCGAGTCTCGTGCGAGTCTTTAAGAAGAATCGGCTCGTGGACGCCCTCAAGCGTGCTCGTGGCTTGTTTTGGGAGCATTGCGTTTTTCTGTTTTTTTTCTATTCTGCATTTTTATGGATAATTCCCTCGATTAGCTCTGCGTCTTCCTCCGTGAGGAGAGACTGGATAATCTCGCACGCTTTTGCGAACTTTTCTGTAAGAGTTGCAGAGGACGTTGCATTTTCAATTTCCTTCTTCACGCCAGAAACAATCTTCTCGTACCGCCCGGACTCCTTCAAGGCCTCTACGACCTCTCGCACGGACTTTTCTCTTTTTGTGTCTCTGTACATTTTATTTTCATGGGGTGCAAGAGAGTATTTCAGCTGGAAGTCTTTGGTGATGTCTGCAGAAAAATAGGATACTGTCTCCAGGAAACCAAAGATATAAGCCTGCTGGGGGTGCGCAAGGGTGCAGGTGTCAGCCGAAAAGACGCGATAAAAGGACTCTCTCTGCTGATACACTTCAAGATTGTCGGATTTACGAACTACACGGGGCGAGGAGTGCGGTACTTCCTGCGGGCAGAGACTCCTCCTATGCTGCACTTTCCCGTGTACGTGGACTATGCGGAGAGAGTCTTTGGCGTGCAGGGCGCGCAGATCCTCACGGAAGTCCTCATGCGGGGCTCGCTGAAGATGCGGCAGATCCCGGAGGAGATGCAGGAGTGCGCCAGAAGAATGATTAGGGAGGGCGTGCTCGTGGAGGAGGCGGAGTCTTCCGTGAAAAAGCTGAAGGAGGAAGACCCCTCCGTGAAATTCTGCGATAGAAATGTGTCGACGAAAATACTCTGCGAGATACTCTGCAGGGATGTAGAAAAAGCCTTCGACGAAAAGACGCGGAGGGTCCTGTGCGAGATCCGGAAGTTCCACCCCGCAGCTGCACACTTGGCCAGGCTCCAGGAGGCGTGCAAAAACACGGACCTGTGCAACGCCCTGCACACGCGCATAAAGTACCTCATAGGGTACGAAGTCGTGACGGGGGGATACGAGATGTACCACGTGAACTTGGAGTCCTACCTGGAGAAAGCAAAAAAAGAAGCTGCAGTCGAATACTGCGCGATGTTCCTGGGGGGCGCTGCTGCGACAGTTCTCTCAATGCTCCTGGCGCGCGGATACGTGGAGGACAGATTCGTGCAGAAGCACCTCCTTATGCAGCCTGCAGAGTGCAAAAAAGTGCTTTTCCTGCTTCTCTCCGAGGGCCTTATAAATGTGCAGATGGTTCCCAGGACGGCGGAGTGCGCCCCCTCGAAGAGCTTCCACATGTGGTCTGCGTGCAAGAGAAAAACCTCGCAGGCCGTCGAGAGGAAAGTCCGCGAGAAAATCAACGAGAGCTACGCAGGACTTGCAGCCCTCAAGGAGAACCGGGCGTATATAGCGGCGGGCGAGGGCAGGAGCAGAACAGATGCTTTGTACAGCGCACTTGAGAGGCTGCACATGATGGGTTTTATATTGGGTCTGTGAAGTGTTTCACGTTTTGTATTAGTATGCGGGCAAACAAACAAGAATGAAGGTCAGCGTAATTTTGTGCCTGTGCGCGGGCGCATGCCTTGCAGATGCAGCAAAGGAGCAGGCCACGCGGCTTATGGTGGATAAGCTGGGGCAGATCAGCATGATGCTAAAGAGCACGCTCGAGGACGGAGTAATGAAGGAGAGCTCGGCCCTGTCCGGGACTCTGAAGAAGCTCGCGAGGGGGTACGAGAAGCCGAAGGAGGGCAGGAAGAAGGAGAAGCCGCAGGAGAAGGGGGAGAAGAAAGCCCGGCGCAGCCGCAGGCTCTTGACAGACGCGGAGGACAGCAACGCATCGACCGAGTTCGGGAGCGAGGGCATGTACGAGAAAGAGATTTCCCCCCGGCGGAAGCGAGCCAGAGACAGCGAGAGGGGCGAGCCCATAGACGACTACGACGTGTCCTCCATAAAGAGAAAGAGTGCAGAAGACAGATACGAGAACGAGTACAGCCAGGACGCGTGATACGCGCAGGGCAGGCAATAAAGCAAAATTTCACACTCTCGGCCTTAAATTTCTGCCTTCAGGGCGTTTATCCAAAGTTCGGCTCAATTCGCGTGCATTTATTTCTTGGAAATCTCGCGGGTGTTCAGCATAAGCCATTCAAGGCCCTCGGGGCTGTCCTGGAAGGATTTCTCGAGGAGGGCTCGGATTTCCCGAGACTGCCTGTTTATGTACCGGACGTCCTCGTCTGTGAGCATCTCCAAAGCGAGCAAGTCCAGGTGGAGGGGCGCGGGCGTGATATTCCTGAGGATGAAAAAGCCCTCCTTTCCTGGGCACTTTTCGACTATGCACAGGTTCTCGTGCCGCAGTCCGTGCCTTCCCTCCTTGTAGATTCCCGGCTCCACGGTCACGGTCATTCCTGCTCTTGCCTTCGTGCGAGACGAGCTGTCAAGCACGTGCGGGCCCTCGTGCACGTTCAACCCAAAGCCGACTCCGTGCCCTGTGCTGTGCCCGTACTCGAGCCCTGCCATCCACACGCGCCTTCTGACAATGGGAGAAAGTGCGCCAAGAGAGGTTTTCTCCGGGAACGGGGTTCTTTCGAGGTCGATGTGTCCGAGCACGAGTGCGGTGTAGTCCTGCTTCTGCTCCTCTGTCGGCTGCCCAAAGCACACTGTTCTCGTGATATCCGTTGTTCCCATCGTGTACTGCGAGCCAGAGTCGATAAGAAGCAGGCTGTCCGTTCCGACCTTTGTCTCGTTGCTGGTGGGGGCGTAGTGGATGCAGGCTCCGTTTTCTGCGTATCCCGAGATTGTTTCAAAACTTGGGATAATAAACTCGCTGTCCCCCGCTTTTATCTCCTGCAGCATGTTCACCACATCGAGCTCGCCCACGGTCTCTCCCCCGATAAGCTTTCTCCGGATTCTTCCAAAGAGCGTGCAGAGGTGGAGGGCGTCTCTTCTGTTGGCCTCTACAAAGCCCCGAATTTCTGCGTCTGTTTTCTCTGCCTTCAGGTTCAGCACTCCCGTGAAGGGCGTGACTTTGTTATTCTCGACGATGCTGTTCAGAATGTGGTAGTTTGTGCTCGAGCTTATCCCGATCTTTTTGTCCTTTATCCCTGCAACGTAGCTGTAGAAGTCCGCGTACGGCCGCACTGCGATGTTCTCGAGGGGCTGTGTCAGGCTGCCCTCTGTGAACAGAATCGCCTGCTTCTTCGTGACGACCAAAAACGCGTAGAAGAGGCGGGACATGGCTATGTCTTTCCCCCGCAGGTTCGTGGCCCATGCAATTTCGTCCATGTCGGAAATAATTGCCATGTCCAGGGGCGGCATAAACGCGTACACGTCTTCGTTGTTTGCCATTTCCTGGCGGATCTTCGCCAGCTTCTCAGCCACCGGGACCTGGTGCTGCATCACCTCGAGGCGCCCTGGCGTGACTTCCGGCCTGTTTTCCCAGAGTTCTCCAATCACGTCGTCCTCCACCAGGACAAGGTCGACCTCCGAGGGAAGGCGCTTGAAATTCTTCGTGTACTCTTTGCCTGTGATCTCCTTCGGGTTTATGCCGACAGTGCATCTGCACTCCATAAGCCGCTCGGATATTGAAGGGTCGCTGCCCACCCTCGAAAGCTGCACGTTCTTGGGCAGCTGCTTTGCTGCCTGTATAAAGTATCGGGAGTCCGTGTACAAATAGGCCGTGTCTGGGAGCACCAAAAGAGTTGCATTTGAGCCTGAAAATCCTGTAAGCCAGAAGATGTGCTCGTATCGAGGATGCACATACTCGTTTAGGTGCGGGTCTCTCCTGTATATAATATATCCGTCCAGGCCCTTCTCTCTCAGTACCTCCCTCAAAGCATCCAATCTTTCGCTTTGGGGAAGCCTGCTTTCCAGCTTTCCTTCAATTTCAATCCCTGTGATTTCTTTCTGTGCTTCTAGCCCATGCGCTTGCATCAAAATGAAAATATTTAGAATTTTTATAAGGAGAATACATTTCATTTCTGCAAATAGTTTCTTTGTTATTGCACGGCAAAAGCCTTTTTGACTTTGTTTATGTCTAGCCTGGGCTTGGTCTTCTCTATTTCCGAGACAAGCTTCTTTATGTCCTTTATGTACGTCTTCACGTACGAGTAGGCCTCGCACGCTGTTTTTTCGATGTGGTCAATTTCTATCCACTTTATGTCCTTTATTTCGCACCGCGTCTTTGTCTCGAACGCAGTCGTCTGCTCAGAGACGTTCAGGATCGCAAAAAGCCTGGACTCTCGGGTCTTCGAGCCTGTTTCCAGGCACAGGTCGTATATAAGCTTCCCCCGGATGTTGTACCCGACCTCTTCGTAGACCTCCCGGACAGCGCAGTCGATCGCATTCTCGGACTTGCACACTTTGCCCCTGGGGAAAGTAAACGACTTTTTGGCCCCGAATCCCTGCACGAGGAGAATCTTCGTCATTTGGCAGTTGAAAATAAGTGCGCCAAAAACAGGAACTATCTTCTTGTACTTCAGGAACTTCTTGAAGTTCTCGTCTATCTCCGTCACGTTGTTTGCAAAGTTGCTGTGCGATATAAGGTGCAGCGTAAAGTCCCGCAGATTCAAATACGGCAGGTTGTGCTTCCTCCTGTAGTAGTCCTGGTAAAACCAGTGCGCCTCCTCAACCTGGAAAAACAGCCTCTCCGTGTTCTTGTACTCCTCCGCAGTCAAGTGCATAAGAAATCTCCCAGATAAGTCGTCCATTATGTCATTTAGCTTCATACAAATATTTTATTTTGCGAAATAAATAGGCAGAAACACGCAGGAAATTGCGCCCTCGCCAGGCCTTGCACTTCCCCGTAAAATTCCCAGATCCAGCAGAAACTGCCCAAGCTCCGGCTGGCCGTTAGAAAGGCGCAGGCGCCTAGTCGTAAAACTGCCTGCGCAGGGAAGAAATAGGGAGCACATCCGCAGCGCAGCAGGCATTCATGCCTCGATTTTTATTATTATAAACTTCATGTGCTTGTGCAGCTTTACGACTAAGTGTCTCCTGTCAATTGAGTTTTTTACTTTCAGTTTCACGCCGAGTCGGCGAATGGCCTGCTTTATGGCACACTCTGCTTTGCCTATCTTGTTTCCGTACATTCGCACTTCTATGTCCTCTAGCATGTTGTTGCTTAAAAGCTCCCCTAGTTTCGTCTGGTCAACGGGTAGGGACTTTATTAGCTCGTTTATTCTGGACGGGGTCTGTTTGCTCTCCATTCTTATTTTTATCCATATTTTCTAAAATAAAAATCCGCATGCGAGTGAAAAATGTGGCGAGTAGTGCATTCTGAAACACAAAGACAGATATTTTTGGGGAGAAGACGGCATCTTTCTTCAAGAAATAAGAATATCTGCACGATTTTTTAAATTTTTCTTCGAGCATGGCAATTGTAAGAAATATCTTCCCATTAGAGCTTCTCAACAAAATAACAAAGCACTTGGACTTGTCTGCCCTGAAAAGGCTAATGGGAAGCTCAGAAGTGCTCCAGAAGATCATAGAGAGGGATCCAGTCATATGGAAGCAGCACTTAAAAAACAAAGAAACGGTGTGCTCTAATGGGAACTACTTGGCTGCCGTACGGAGTGAGTGCATTCTCACGCAGAACTGGATGCGAAACATTGGGAACCAGATAAATCCGGTTGTGCACATGCCAAATGTTGAAATAACGAAAATAACTGTGTATGGGGACATCGTTGTAATATCCAGCAACTCCACGTGCGTGTACGTTGTGGACAAGTCTTTGAACCACATCCGCACGCTGAACAAGCACAAAGGATGCGTCTGGACGTTTGAGTACGTGAATAACGTCCTTGTGACGGGAAGCACCGACAGAACGGCCAAGATCTGGGATGTTTTCCTGGGGGTCTGCATAAAGACGCTGGCGGAGCACACGTCCACGGTGCGGACGCTTTTGATCGCTGAAGAGTACGTTATAACAGGATCCAGAGACTCGACGATTCGCGTGTGGTGCATGAAAACAGGTGCATGCAAGCACGTGCTGGCGGGGCACACGGGAAGCATCCGGGACTTGGCGCGCGTCCCTGGGAAGCCGTACATTATCTCCGGGTCGTACGACGGAAGCTCGATTCTGTGGAACTACAAGACGGGGGAGGGCATAAAAGTGCTGATAAAACTCCCCAGGCGAGTGTACAAGGTGGTTTCCATGGGGAAGCTAGTCGCCATTGCAGGAATGGACCACTGCCTGCACGTTGTGACTCTCGAGGGAAAACACGTTTTCAGCGGGTGCTCGCAGAACGGGACTATCTTCCAGATAAAAACAGACAGCGAAGGACACGTCTACACATTCACTGTGGCAGGCATTTTTTCGAAGTGGAGCGTAAAAAGCGCCCAGCAGATATACCAAGTAGAAACCAACGTAAAAGGCGTAGACATGTACATCATAAATCATTTGGTGGTTGTTGGGCTTGGGAATAAAATTGACCTGTTTTGCAAGGACACGGGGAGATTTATTAGAACACTTGCAATTATGGACATGCTCTACAGCATGTATTGCGACAATAACATGATGGTCTATGGGTACAAGGACAATAGAGTCTCAAAAGTTGCTGCGATTAGGTTCAATTTGCCTTAGCAGGGCGGCTGTCCTGGCGCAGACTCGGGCTATTGCGTGCTAGGGCCAGGACAGCCTTTACGTGTACAGAGAAGCCTGGTCCAGCACAGCGTCTTAGCCTCTTCTGGCTGAAGAAATAGCCGAGCCCAGCCCCAGAGCCCCACACTTCGCCAGCAAAGCAGCCGAAAATTGGCTGCCTTCGGAATAAATAAAGAGCACAGATGCCAAGATCCTAGAGACTCAAGCGATGTATTCGCTATTTGGGCTTGTTCCTTGCATGCGCCAGAAAAGGCCGTTTTGCCAAAGTGCATGCAGTGGCTCATCCAAGAAATTTCAGCCCCTTTGGATGTTTTATGCGCATATGCAGAGCAGACAAGTTTTTGTCTCTGAGAAAAAACTCTGGAAATTTCTCCCCTCCAGAAAAAATAGAAAAGTGCAGCCCCAGAATTTTCTGCTTTTTTCAGCGAAAGCACCTAGCACTGCAGAAAGGCACGCTCGATCAAATATTTTCTAAAAACGAAAAAGCCTCGGCCAAAGCAACAGGCCAGACGCAGAAATACATGGTTTGCCTGTGCTTTTTTGTAAAAATTTGATGCAAAAACTAATCAGATGATCAGTTTTTTTTCTATTTTTTTCTATTTAAGAATTTTTTTTCTAAAACCCAGCATGTTAAGCGCATTTAGAAGAAAATCGAAAATACCAGTAGAGAAATATGATTTACCAAAGATCAATTGGGGGTTTTTCAACGAGAACGATTGTATTTGGGTCGAGCCCAGAGTCGAGCGAATTAGAAGAGTCTCCATGCTTCGGGTGTGCGTTTTATTCAGTGCAGTTATATCCGTAGTATTGATTTTCCTGTGTATCTATATAAGATATAGAAGAGGGAAGCAAACACCAGCAGCAGCAGAAGCAGAAGCAGACACACTAGCATCACAACAGAAAGCTGAAGAAGACAGGAAAGCAGCGCCAAAAATAATACTAATGCCAGAACTAGAAGCAGCACTAGAAGCAGAGAAGCAGAAATCAGCATCAGTACTAATGCAAGAAATAACACTAACGCCAGAAATAACACTAACGCCAGAACTAACAGCAGCACTAGAAGCAGCGAGGCAGGAAGAAGAAGCCAGGATAGCAAAACTCGTCGTAGCAATACCAACAGCATCACAACTCAGGGAAGCGAAAAAGAAAGAAGCAGACGCGCAACAGAAGAAGAAAGATAAAATACTAGCAGAAGCACTAAAAGCAGTAGAAGCGAAACAGAATGCGCGGAAAGAACCCAGGATAGCAGCTGAAGCACCAGCACCAGCATCATCACCAGCACTAGCACTAGAAGCACCAGAAGCACCAGAAGCAGCACCATCACCAGCACTAGCACTAGAAGCACCAGAAGAAAGCAAGAAAGCAGATGCTGAAGCAGCCAGACAAGCTGAAGAACTAGAAGCAGCCAGGAAAGCAGCTGAAGCAGCCAGACAAGCTGAAGAATTAGAAGCAGCCAGGAAAGCAGCTGAAGAAGACAGTAAAGCAGCTGAAGCAGCCAAGACAGCAGCTGACGCAGAAGCAGCTGAAGCAGCAGATGGTCTAATAGAAGCAGAGGAAGAATTCAATAGAGCAAATGCCGATAAAATAACCGCTGAAGAAGCAGCCAAAGCAGCAGCTGAGAAGAAAGAGGAAGCCGATGCTGAACTAATCACAGCAAATGCTGATAAAGAGACAGCTAAAGCAAGCGGGGCCAGTAAGAGTGCGAAGAAAAAGGCTAATAAGAGGCAATTAACCGCTGAAGGAGCAGCCAAAGAAGCAGCTGAGAAGAAAGAGGAAGCTGACGAAACAGTCCTGAAAGCCAACGAGAAGCAAGAGCAGGCTAAGAGGAATAAGGAGGCAGCTGGCGAAGCAGTTCTGAAAGCCAACGAGAAGCAAAGAGAACTCCAAGAGGCAGCCAAAGTAGCAAAAGATCGTCTGAATGCCATCATCGCAGGACGTAACTAGAACCGCGCCAAGCATTTCTTATCAAAGAAGCACTGCCCTGAAAAATCCCACCTCCAAACTCCAGAAACAGAGAAAGCAGCACCGCACCAGCTGCTGCAGAGTGGAAGGAGTCACTAAAATCATGCATGCGGCTTTGGATCCTTTTCAGAGTGAGCTTTCAGCCACAGAAGGCGAGCACATCTTTTGTTGAGCTTTGGCGCAGTATTGAGCCACTCCGCAGACCCAGAATGCTTTGACTGCACGCTTTCTGGATGTGCGCCCTGGAAGAGGCCCACGCTTTGTCTGCGGATGGAAAGGCAGCCAACTCAGTTTTGCATGCTTTAAGTAGCGAAAATAATAAAAATACATCCAATATCGTTGCAAAAATTCTTTGGGTCTCTTTATTGCCTTCTTTAATGCCCGCTCGAAACAAATAGAAAACACAGCCCAGCACATGAAAGTGCGCGAGGTGCTGGGCAGTGCTTCATTTTAAGCACGGCCCGGAAATGCAGCCTGTGCGTTTTTCTGCCTAAACTGCAGCCAAAAAATAGACTATCGCGATGCAAACTTCAAAAAAGCCCGTGCGAAAGAAGGCCTTCGGAAGCTCTTTGTTTTTTTGCTTTTTTCACTCTTTACCCGAAGTCAAACTGAAATTTTTTCTGCAAACTCCAAAAAAGCCCAAGAAAATCAGAATTCGGGCTATAAAATGATTTTTTTTTGTAGCAAATATGGAAAACAATCAGAGAGTATTTGATGCATACACTAACGCTAAAGAAATGGTAGTCGATGCTGCAGGCGCTGTGAAGGACAAAATTCAGGGCGCAGCTGTGTTCGTGCAGGAAAACAGGGAGCCAGCTGTCCAGTACATCTGCGACACTGCCAGCAAGGCGACAGAGGCCACCAAGCACTATGCCAGGGAAATAAACGACAACATAATAGCCCCCGGAATAGCAAAGTCTTCCGAAATAGCCACCCACATCTCGAACAATGCGCCCGCATACGCAGCCAGCGGAGCCTCTTTCTTCCGAGAAAACACCGTCGAAATCTTGGCAAGCCTTTCAATTGCCACTGTCGGATTTATCCTCTACTTTATGCTGAGACTGCTCAAAAAAAACGAGAATAAATAAACAGGATAGCTAATCCCCTCTAAACCAGACAGAAAATCTGTCTGCAGCCCTGCACTGATTCAAACGCACGCACTTTTTATTGCAGATTTGTTACAAAGCAGCACGCGCATGTTCTGCTGCTGCTGGACGACCAGGCCTTGCATATTGTGCACTGCTCGGCGCTTTCCGAGTACTCTCCAGTGTCCACACAGAAAGGAAGGCTTGTGTCGATCACGTACGTGTCTTTTAAGGGGCGAGTGCTATTTGCCAGCAACTGCATTTTTTCGTCGCTGCTTCCGTACTTTTGAACCAGCTCCTTTGCCAGAAGCATCGCGCTATGCTTGTTTCCCTTCTTGTAGCACACCGGGATAGAGCTCTTGATTGCCTTAAGGCAGTGGCTTCTGTCTAGGTCCAGCCCCGCGTAGAATATCGCGCAGGAGACGCTCACTTTGTCCGACGGGCTCGTTCTCTTTATCCTGTCAGCGAACAGGGCCTGTGCATATTTTGAGGCTTCTCTTAGGTTTCGGTGCGTTTCTTCCGTGTCTTTTTTCTTCCGTATGGCGTCAATTGAGCAGTGCATTGCCATCAGGAAGCCTGTGAGCGCGTTCGATGCCTTCCCCGTGCTCATGCACTCCTTTGCCAGGGCTATTTCTCTCCCCGCGTCAAAGTTGGCAGGCACATTCTGCATGCATCTTTCCATGCGGGAGAGGTTCAGCATAGGAAGCTCCGCACACTCTTCAGACGCCTCCTCTGGAATCTCAGCAGCCATTTTGTTGATTGTCTGCACCTCGTCAAGGTCAAACGCATCCTGCGACTCTGAGGCGAAGGAGCAGTCGTCGCTGTTTTTTTCCTGCAGAGTCTCTTCTTTTTGCGACTCGGCTGGGCTGGGGGCGGATTCTTCGCTCTCTTTGCTCACCACGCAGACTTCGCCAGAGTCTGTCTGGACTTCCAGCAAATTGCACAGCACCTCCTTGTTCCCCGTGATAATTGCTGCAACGGCGCAGTACACGCTGTCGGGGCACTCAAACAGAAAAGACTCTATTTTCGCCTTCTGGCCGCTTGATATGTACAGAAGCAGCAGGCGGGCATAGTCTTCTGCCAGCTTGAAGCACTCTTCAGAGACGCCCACTTCATGGTCAAGCGCAGCCAGGCCGGTCTTCACATATACTTCTGGGCTGTGCAGTTCCTTGGCATACTGCAAGGCGTCTGCAAATCTCTTGGTTTTCAGGCACAGCTCCAGCCGCACGCCCGCATCCTTAACGTAGTGCAGGCCTTCCTCGTAGAACCCCTTGCGAATCAGCGCAGAAAGTGCTGCCTGCCCAATAAGCGACCCGCTATCCACGCACTTCTTGATTTCCGGGACGTCCATTTCCTCCAGCGCCTTTTTGAACTTCCACTCGACCATGTCAACCTCCATTTCCACGACAGTCCCGTCTGCTGCAATTAGCGTAAACAAGCTGTCGTCCACGCTGGAAATCCACATGGGCTCGTCCGTTGAGATGAAAGAAGACCCCTCTCCGCTCGTGAACGCAAACTTTATGTGCATGGGCGTGCTGTAGAAGATGCACCCGTCCTTGAAAATCAGGCTGTTAACAGCAACTATTTCCTCCACCACGGAGACCTGCTGCAGGCTGTAGTTCAGCACCACGATGTTTTTGCTGCAAACAGCAACGATGTGCGTGCTGTTGTACTGCACAAAAAGGCACTTCTCTGGCAGCAGGAAGCTCTCGGCCATCTCTCCGTTTTCTACCCGGAAAAGAAGCTTGTCCTTCGACGCCAGCAGGCCCTCCTCCACCTCAAAGAGCCTGTCGGCCTCCACGGTATACGTGCTTATCTCTCTTCCGTCTATCTCCTTCGTGATGATCTCGCTTCCCGTTGCCACGCAAACCTTTCCGCCTGCAAAGACGGCTCGCCCGCTGCCTCTGTACTGCGCCTTCCCGTGCACCGAGTATCCTCCGCTGTAGTTCAGAATCACAACTCCATCCTGCACAAAAACCTCGAGCGGATCTTTCTGCGTGCTTGCAACCTTCACCAGCCGGTTTTCCTGCAGCCTGAGAACCTCCCTGTCTTTGCACAGGTAAAGCACTGAGTCGCTCACTGTGTAAACAGGGCGCTGCATTTCCATCGAGTACATTGTAAACCCTGTGTCGTGCCCAGCTGCAAAAAGCTTCTCCGTCCGGTCCAGCGCCACGCACCAGTACCTGCTCTCCACCTTAAAGGACTTCACCGGCTTTCTCTTCTTTACGTTCCACACCTTCATCGTCCCGTCCTCGCTGTTGCTTATAAGCGTGTCGGCCTTCGTGTAGCACAGCGCGCTTACGTGGCTGTGGTGGCCCTGCAGAGTTTCCTTTTCCACAACGCCATCCTGCGTTACCTCCCATATGCGTATCGTGCTGTCGTCTCCGCCCGTTGCAAACGTCTCAGCTTCCGGGTGAACGGCTATGCAGTTGATGCCTCTGTCGTGCCCGTCCACGATGTGCTTGAGAATCACCTCTGGAACCCCCAGAATGTCCATAACACTTGCCTGGCTTTTTGTCACAAGCGCAGAGTAGTCCCACACGCGAATCGTCTGGTCCAAAGACACACTTGCAAATATGTTGTCGTTTATGAAGCGCGCAGCCATCACATAGTGCGTGTGCCCTGTCAGACATGCAATTTGCTTCTTGGACTGGAAGTTCCATATCCGAATCGTCTGGTCGTCTGAGGCGCTGATCAGCCAAGGCAGATGCTTGTGGAACTCTATCGACCTAACGTAGTCCGTGTGCCCTTTGAAAACAGTTTCCACCGTCTTTGTCTTGTAGTCCCACACGCGAATCACGCAGTCGTCCCCTGCAGTGGCGAATCTTTCTATTAAATGGTGAAATACAACCACGCGCACAGGGCCCTCGTGCTCGTTCAGCTCAAACACCTTGGTCTTGTACGCATAGTTCCAGCCCTGCACAGCCCCATTGTGCAGGCCTGCTATTATAATCTTCTTGCTGGGATGAAATGCAATGCTTTTCACCCTTTGCGTTTCTTCGCTCATTATGCATAAGCACTCTTCTGTGTCCACTCTTTCTTCCATTTCTTGCAAAATAATATTTAATAAATAAGATAGTTATTTATACTCTCGGGCCTGCATCACGCCGTTTCTGCCTTATGCTGCACTTTGTGCGCGTGTTTTTGTGTGCGCATCCATGTCCTGTTTTCACGCCAGAATTGTCCGGGTCTTCGCCCAGGCCATTGCTTGCGCTGGAGGACCTGAAAACAGCTTGAGCTTCTGCAGCCAGGCTAACAGTCCGGGAGCATCTGCAAATGATTTCTGCTGCCTTTTAGAAGGCGCATGCGCCCAGACCAGAGCACAGCACTCTTTGGAGGCGATGCAGCTACTCCGCGCCCTCTGTGCGGGCATGCTTTCTGCTGCTTGGCAGGGCGCGGAAATGCAACGGAAAGTTTTCCACAGAGAAACAGCAGCTTTCTTTTCCTTGCAACGACAAGATAGGCGCGTGCCTGCATGCGATTCGCTGGACGCTGGCATCCCAGAAACTTTCTTTGCGTGGAGCAGATTGCAGCCGCTTTTTAAAACTCTTCAGCAAGTTCAAAAAGCAATAGGTTTTCGCCGCAGAAAAGAAAAATATAACTATGTGAACATCTTTATTCAAGACATGGAGAAGTGTTTTACATGATTAATGCAACTATTGGCAGAATTGCAATGGCCACAAGAGTGGACACTCCTGCTACTCCATTCTTCTTCTTGTTGGCTGCTGCACCTTTCTTGGCAGACGACCCCTTCTTCCCGGACTTTCCTTTGCCCTTCTTTCCGTCTTTGTCGCCCTTCTTGCCCTTCTCTTCCTGCTCCTTCTTCAACTGTGCAGCGGTGATGCCGGCTGCGCTTGTGGCTGCAGCTGCATCCACCTCAGCCTGGGTTGGGGTGGGGAGAGGCTGGATGATTGCGCTGGACAGGTCCAGGCTTCTCACATCAGCCGATCCAATTGTAAGCGGGTTTGCGACCGCAGAAGAAATTGCTGGGGCGCCTCCCAAGGGGAAAGTTTGGTCGCCAACAGTGATGGTGGTTGGGTGCATGTCAACGGGGACGTTTCCGTTCAGAAGAAGTGTAATGGGCTCAACGCTCGCCTCCTGTGCACGGGCGCAAGATGCGATGTGGGCAACCGGAACAGGAGACTCCTGCACAATACTGGCTACCTGGGCAACCGGAGCTGCATTGAAGTAGCCTGTAGACATTTCGTAGCTGCCAGCTGCTGGGTATCCGAAAGTCTGCTCTGGCGCGTATTGCTGGGGAACGTACTGCTCTGGCACGTATTGCTGGGGAGCGTACTGCTCAGCAAATGCAGGGGAAGGGCAGGCGCCGAAGTTGAAAGATGCCTCTCCAGAGTATCCTCCGTTGATTGCTGGCTCAACTGAGCCCGATCCAATTCCGCATCCTCCAAGGCTGCATCCTCCTACCTCTGCAGGAGTTGCTGTTTCAAAGTCCCCGTAGTAGTACGCGTCATCAAGAGTCTGCATGGGCTGTGCGTATCCGCACCCGTTGTTGAATCCGTCTCCTCTTCCGTAGTAGTCAAAGTCCTCGTACATGGCACACTTGGCCACTACAATTTGAACTGCTGCTATGACTGTCTTCCTGATTGTGGTGTGAAGTTTCATTTCTGCTACAACTTTACGCCGTATTTAAATTTTTTGGATCTTTTTGTTTGGTTCTAGATGCTTTCCTGATTGGGACGTGTCCCTGCGCTTAGGCGCGTCTTTTTGCGTCTGGCAGCTTCTATTTTTAATAACCCTAATTTTCTCCAGGCCCAAGCGGCAATGGAGCACTCGAAAAAATTGCATTTTCCGGGCACCAAAAATGGATTGCTCGACGGAAGGTCTTTTTTCATGAATAACTCTCTGTTTTTAATATGCAGGCAGTGCTTTAATTAGGCTGGGCGTAGACAGACAGGCTCTTAGGCCTGGGCTATTTTCCGTCGAAACTCCCACTGTGTGCGTGAATTCGGGTTGATTCTCTGCGCTGCCTTCGGGCTGCCTGAATTGTCTGCTGCATAAATCGCATGTCTTGCCCGCTTCCCACACGCCCAGGCAGGGCGCTCTATATTGTGCTCTCTGCGCTGAAGTCGTACACTTCCGTGCAGTTCCTGTACCCTGGCGGGCTTGCAGGCGTGTACGCGTGCACGGTGACTCCTTCCGAGTCCTCCAGAAAGACGCCTGTCGCAGTGTATGCGTGCACTGTAATGTTGCGGCAGGAGTGGACTCGTATCTGATGCGCTGTGACGTAGAACACGGAATTGCTGCAGCTCTTTATGTGCGTGGAGTGAACAGTTCGGACGTAGACTTCTGAGCCACGCACTTCGCAGACTCGTGCAGCGTCATACTCTCTCTCCTCGCACACTTTCGCATTTTCCACTTGGCACAGCGAAAGCACGCTCTCCGACGCCCGCTGGGTCTCCTCTATAGTGATGGACTCGGTCGTTGTCTGGGCGCCTGCCACTGTTCTGATTGGGTTCTGCTTCAGCGCCTTCTCTAGCTGCCGGATCTTCTCCTTCGCTGCCCCTTTGTCGTACTTGCTTCTGGCAAGCTCGAACTCTTTGTGTGCTCTGTAGAGGTCTTCCAATGGGTCTGCCATAAAAAGAGAAAAGCGCACAAAAGAAAAAGAACACCTCCAGGCGCGCCGGTTTATTCACAGCTCCTCTAGCAGCCTTTCTATAAGAAGAGACTCCTCGCACATGTAAGGATACCCGCCAGGACTGTTCAGCACTTCCCCAGGGCCAACGGAAACACGCCAGTTGCTCACGTTAATACTCATCGTGGGAGACGCGTTTTCTTCCGAGTCGTAGAATGTGCAGACGTCTTGGGCTGACGAAGTCCCATGCTCAGAGCCCAGGCTGGGAAGTGTGTGGAAGTTGAACAGCTGTAAAGACGTGTACGACCCGTAAAGCGAGTAGTACTCAATCGGAGACGGCATAATGTGCGGCCTTCTTAGGGCGGCGTAGTCTATTTCAGACAGCGGCGTCTTCACTATGGAGGAAGAAATTTCTTCTTCTATGGCCCTGCAGCACTGCTTGTGCAGAAATTCGGGCCAGTTCCTGTCAAAGGCGCGTACAATGCTTTCAAAGCCTTTTTCCGTGCACGCCCTCTTTCTGGAGACCTTGAAGCGATTTGGCATTTTTCTCTTTCCTCCGGCCCGTGCTGGGTTCTCCTGTGCGCCTGCATTTTTTACTTGCAGGTACAGCCTGAGCGAGGTCTTTCGCATTTCTTCGGGGCGATCTGATTGCATGTTTTTGATATCACGCGTGCTTTTATGCGCACATTCGCACGCTATTTAATTGCCTGCGCTTTGCTTTGGCGCCTCCTCTGGGCACGCGCAAATATAATAAAAGCCTGCGGCACAAGGAAAAAGCTGAAAGCAGAAAGGAGGCTGTCCAGAGATCGGTGTGCACTTCTGCAGTGCTTCTGTGCATGCTCCGTGCGGCAGAGGACTTGTGCTTTTCAATAAAAACCTGCCTGTTTCCGCCATAGCTAAAGTTCTGCTTCTCTGGAGTTGGCCTTGATTTTCAGAAATTGCATGCGCTTGCCCTGGGCACAGTTTAGGGATACTCCCACATAAATCCTGCCTAGAAGAGGCTGCACTCAGCCTTCTGTGCTTTAATGCTAAGTCTGCTTTGTGTGTAAGAGGGCGAGGGGAAAGGCTTCTTTGCATTTCTGGCTCTCTGGAGTTTTTTTGTGTGAATGCGAGTACTTGGAGAAAGCTTACTCTTTTTTAAAAAACTGCACGGCTTTTCTTTTCGCGCCTGCACAGTGCGTGCTGTGCAGCTGCAGATTGGAAGAAAAACTGCGGCCAAGAAGAAAGCGGCGAAGCATCCGCCTGAAGAAACTGCATAAAGAGTGAGAGTGGCCCAAGGAAACAGCGCATAAGATGCAATTTTATTTCACCGCACGAGCGGGTCTGCTAGAGACTTCACGGCTTGGTCTACTTTTCGATCCTCCATTTCCAGGGCAGCCAGCTTGGCTTTGAAGTTTCCTGTGATGGTGTGCTCGATTTCCTTGAGAAGCTCTTTGTCTTGGGCTTCTAGGCAGGGAAGCTCCGAGCGGACAGCCTCCTTCCACGTCTGGTAGAAGCGCACAGTCTTCTTTTTAAGGTCTATCAGATGCACGGACAGCAATATCTGCGTGATCAGGGCCAGGTCGGATAGAACGGGGTCTTCCGCATTTATCACGCCCCAGCTGTACTCGCGCCCTCGAACGGCCTGCCCCCCAAGGTTCACCAGGCTCGTGCTTGCGACCACAGAAAGAATGTCTATTCCCTCGGGGATTAGGCTGCACACGATTATCCCGCTGGAGGCGATCTGCTTTCGTATTCTCTCCTTGTACGCCTCCAGCTCCTGGGCCGTAAATATGTCTCTCTTCGGGATGACGGGAAGCGTGTTTGTGTGCTCGGACAGCACCTGGAGAATGTCTATGTCCTGCTTTTTGAACTCGAAGGGAGAGACCAGGAACAGAGACGCGTGTATTCTGGGGTCTTCCTTTCTCTCCCGCCTTAGCCCAATGTTGTTTTTGTTGTACATTGTGTTCCGCTCTACCAGGAAGTCCTTTACATCGCTGGCAGACTTTCCCCGGTACATGAATATCTTGAGCTTCAGCGTGATGTCTCCAGACTGCATAACCATTTCGTGCTCCGTGAGGTCGGGGGAGTGCCCGTGGGTTTTCTGCGGAAACACAGACATGTTGTAAATGGAGGAAACAAGTGTCTTTGCGCCAATTCCCTTTTCAGCCACCACAAGAAGGTTAAACTCAATGCCCCGCTGCAGAGTCTTCTTTAGTATTTGCGGAGAAATGTTCCCCAGGCCAATTGGGGACTTCAGAACAATTTCAGGCGCTGCCCATCCTTTGACTTTCATGGAACAACAAACAGTGGATTGTTTATGTTTTCCAAGGAAATGCATTTTTGATATCATGCGCCAAGAAAGCATATAGACACTTTATTTCAAATTACTTTTTTGAAATGGAAGACTGGGGGCTTACCGAGCTGGAGAGAAAAAAAAAGGACGAGCTGCTGGAGTTGGCAAAGAAAAATCACGGGCTGTTCCTTCGCAGCGCCCTCCAGGTGGAGATGCCGTACAAAATATTCCGGTGCCCTGGGTTTAGGTTCAGTGACGTGCACTCATATAACTACGAAAAGATACAGACTGCGTATGGGCTAGAAGGCTCCCTGAACGCGTCTCTGATTGAGGACTTGAATGGCCCTGACTTTATAGCCATGGAGTACCCAACCAGGCACACAAACCACACGGCAGACGAGCTTATACACAAGTCCAAGTGCGAGATCGTGATCTCACTGATAGGAGACCACCCAGTGTACGAAATGGACTTTTTGAAGATTTCCCACAAGCTGAAAACAGTGTTTAGCCCTGCCGAGTTCCTCGCCTTTGTGGGGCACGTGCAGGGAAAAGCAGTCGAGTTCTTGGACAGTGGGCTCCTCAAAGAAAACGCCCACAACCTCATGGTAGAGATGCACGTGCCGGAGAAAGAAGAGAGCAAGAAAGTGTTCAGAATCAAGTGCATGGACTGGAGGGATAAGATGCCCACGAGTGAGAATTCGATCAAGGTCTTGGATGCTGTGTACAGAGCGTGCCTGCTCGTGCGGGAGCACAGTGGGCCTGTTATAGTGCACTGTCTGGCAGGCGTGGGAAGAACAGGCACCTTTATATTCTACAATATGTTTACGCGCATGCTGAAAAGTGGAAGAATACTGGAAGAAGAGCGGCTTTCCTGCTTCCTGCAGCTATTTATGTACTTGCGGAGCAGGCGGACCTATATGGTCGAAAGCAGCACCCAGCTGGGATTCCTGTGCAAGTTGTTCCTGCAGCGAGCTAAACCCCCGCACTCTTCCAACGAGGAAAATAAAAGCAGTGCATCATAGGCCATGCAGTACGTGCAGCCGAAAAGTGCACACAGAGGCTGTTTTGCACTTTAGATGCAAGAGCATAGAAGCAGCTATTTAAAGAGCCCCGTACAAGCATAGGGTTTATGCTGGCCCGAGAAAAACTGTAGAAATTTGCTGCATTTACCATGGGAAAGCCCTCTGAAAAGGAGCTAGTCAGACTCTGCATAAAAAGCTGCTTTGGAGCGCATGCACAGGGCTATGCACAGGAAGGCCAAAGAAACGCGCTCTGTTCTAAGAAAGCACCAAATAAAAACGACATTTTACAGTGCGGCTATTTATGCCTAGAAAGAGCCCGGAAAAGGCAGGCCTGTATAGAAGAGCTTGCACACGCACCGAATGCAAGCGGGCGTGCAGGGGAAAGGCCATCCGGTGGCTTATTTAGAGCATTTGTACAGGCAGACTCTCTGCTTTTCAGTAGAAAATAGGCTGGGTAATTTATTGTATTTGCATGAGGCCATGGCTGAAATCTATTACGGGCTGCGTGCACAAGGAAACTACGGAAACTACTATCCAAAAACACTTTGCGCATGTGCGCCTTAAATGGGTGTGATTTCTATGTGGGTGGGGCATGTTTACTGTTTGAGATGCGGCTGTGGTACTCCTGAACCATTTTAAAGTATCCCTCCTTCTCTGCAGATGCCCACGTGGTTCTTTGCGTTAGAAAGTCCAGTATCTTCCTTTTGTCAATGGGCGCGGGGGTTCTGTTCTCAATTCTCACTTTGAACTGCTTTTCCTCGTACACCCTTTGCACCTGCATCAGAGCGTGTATGTCGTGCACCATGTCTATTTCAGGAATTTTTTCAACGACCTCTGAAAGCGCGCTTACGTTTATGATGGAAGAACTTTCCGCGCACGCAGGCCGAGTTTCCAGAACAGCCCGATACTTTTCAATCACAAGCTTTGCCTTGGAGGGGCCTATGTTACAGATTCCTGGAACATAGTCGTTTCCCAGAAGCCATGCAAGTATGTGCAGCTCGGCCCGGCTGTACCCAAGCGGAGTGCTGCTTTCTGAGAACACTTTGGGAAGAGCAACCTTCTTGAAAATGTGCCTAAACACAGGCTTGCTGCTAAACAAAAGCATGTCGCTGTCTTCTGTTATTACGCCGTCCGTGTGGATGATTCGCTCTATGCTCCTGTATATGCTGTCGGACTCGCTGGGGGCGATCACATACTTCACGCAAAAGGCGTCAAGAATCCCCACTATTATCCGGTACGAAAAGGGAAGAGACTCTTTGTCCACAGGCTCGCTGCTTAGCAAAGTGTCTTCCGTGGGGAGGGAGTACGTCTGCAGCTCTCTTCTGTACTCGGAGACTTCTTCGCTAGGAGTTATTTCGCAGCTTGGAAGCCCGCGCGCCCTCTTTAGGGGCGGGGCCGGCTTTTTCTCTTCCGCTTTCCTGCAGGCTTCTAGCCCAATATGCACGTGGCTTCTCATCTTCTCCAGGTGCAGGAGCGTAGACTCAAACTCGCAGGGTTCTTTGGGCTCTTCTTTCGGAAAAGCAGGCGCCCCATGCGAGCTCAGCTTGAATATGAGGTCGCTTTCGCCGTGCATCCGCTTAGTGAGAGTTTTGAAGTACTTGTGTCTCTCGGAAACCCTTTGGATCTGGTACATAGAAAAGTCTTGGTCTGTTATTTCGGGGCTGTACCCTGGCAGCTCCACTGCTTTCAGGTCCTCCTGCGCGCCGAATTCACTGGCTGCGCCTTCTCGTGCGCTTGCAGTGGGAGGCTTCGGAATTTCGCACGGCTTCGTCTTTGCTCGGCGTGCATCCGTTTTCTTTGGGGGCCTGCTCTTGAATAGAGGCTTTCGCCCGTCAAATACAAAAATTGGGTCTATCCCAAGAACAATTAGCGTCTGTATTGACTTAAGCATGTACTCGGTTATAAACACAATGTTTCCGCTGCATATTCCAGGAAAAAGCACCAAGTTAGCGTCGATGCAGAGACTTAGCCCGTGCAGTTCTTTCATTTCGAGAGTTCTTCCGCTTATCATTTTCCACAGGCCTTTTACTCCCATACTGCAGCTCCAAACGTAAAAGTTTTAGCGCGTGCGCGCGTATTATTCGCAATTTTTGCGCGTGCGTATTACTGCACAGTTATAGCGTCTTAAATGCGCGAGACTCGCAAAGAATGCCCTCTGGGCCGGAAAACCCCCAAAATACCCGAATTCATTGTTTATTGTCCTATTGTGAAGCTGTACAATGCATGCATGCACATAGGCTGGTCGAACTTTTCCTCACTGGGGAATCGAGCAGACTTTGTCAAGATGGCGTGAAGCATAGAAGCCATGGAGCTGAAAGTTTTTTGGGAGGAAGTTTCTGAGCATTAATTTGCTAGGAACAACTAGGTTGATGCTCAGGTGCTTGCTGGCCATACTGGACACTAAAAACATGCCTATCACTGTGACATACAGTATGAATGCATCAAAAGACCACCATCTAATCCTGTGCCCGTGCAAGACAACATTCCAGAATATTCCAAAAACATTGTTTGGTAAGTTGTTAGGTTGGGGCAGGTCTTTCTCTAGGATGTCGCAAAAAGTAATATATGTATACTGGTACATGCACATAATATACACAAGCTTACAGTTATAGATAAATTCTAGGGCTTTCCGTCCCCCATCTGCCATCAGGGCAGCTATCATGCCCCCGATTATGCAAAATGCTAGGAAGAAGCCATTCCGGATGATTCTTCTTTTTTCGCTTGAGAGTTTTGTTCGCGAAAAAATTAGCTTGGTGTTTGGCGTGAAAAGCATTCCAAAAATGGCCATTACTCCGGTAGAGGCATATAAAAGCATGGAGATTGTGGCAAGAGGTGCTCCTGCATATGCCTGGTTTATCAAAAGAGTCCATCCGCTCGCATAAATCACTATGCTTGAAATGGCCTGAACCCAGTAGAAAAACCGGAAAATCCGATGTGCGACTATTAGGTATGGCACGCCACTGATCTTGAGAATTAACATGTATAGGTTAAGGGATAGCAGGCCAAAGCTGGATATGCCGATGCCAGTGGCGCACAAAAAGTTAAAAAACATGTAGACACACATAGGAATATAGGAAGAAATATGCATAGAGTCGCTTTTCCCCAGATAATTCTCTATCCTATTGTCGGCCACGTCTTCAAGCGTTAGCATGTTTTTCTTTGCACAGTCGTACACCCCGTAGGTTTTTTTGTCTGCGATGTACACATTAATGTCTCTAAAAATAGTTTTTTCCAGATGGGTTAAATGGGGTATGCAGCCGTCTTCAAGGCTTACATATATTTCCGTGGCGTCTAGGATTTTTTCTATCTTCTTAAGCGAGAGACGTTTCTTGCAGCCAGACTCTGCACATTGTTTGAGCGATATTGATATAGGCATTACAGTTGGCATTGTGCTGCGGGTATCTTTATATATGTTGGGATCTGCCATCCTTTCACACCAGTTGTCTGCCACGTTGTTTTTTTCTATGCATATTTCCAGATTGTTCTTGTTCATGTATCGAATAAGAGGGTGGAGATATTCCATGGGCGTGTAGAGAAGTTTGGGCGTGCTTCTTTCTGTGTAGAAAATTTCCAAGGTGTGCTTGTTTTTGCAGACGCTGTTGGCATAGTTTTGGGAAAGACTATAGGGTTCTGCATCAAATATATGACTCAATGCTTCGCAGAGGTTCTGTAGGTTTGCCCGGTCAATAGCATGTGTATTTAAGGCAAAATAAGGCATGATCTCTTTAAGGGTATTCCAAAGACTGAACATCGCCAAAAAAGGCCATTCAGCAATCTCCAGTAAAAACTTAACCGTGACGATCGCGTTTAAACTTATAGAATTTGTGCGTGCGTATATCAATTCGACACAATTATGGAAATCCCATATATTTAACGGCATATCTTCGATTGGGTAGACTTTTTTGCTGTATTCTTGAAACACATTTACCAGGCGCAGATCACCCAGCTCTAATGTGTAATCTATCCACTTCCCAAGGTTGTACAGAAAAGTGTCCATCACTCTGCGGCACGGAACCTTCGGGTCGAAAACGTTTATGGTCAGCATCCCATGGACGTACAGCATCTCTAAAAAGAGATCGGCCGGGAGAATGCAGTTTGGCTCGTAGTGTTCGCTGTATAGATCGCCCAGCGCCCGAACCGCCTCCATCCGGCGAAAAATAGTGTGTTTGGATTCGCCTTTTATGTGCGTAGCTTGCATAAGATTCATAAGCAAGCCTGACTCGTCGCCTGCAAAGTCGTTCTGCAGCTTCTCAATAAGCAACTCATGGCTGTGCCCATCACTATTGACAAAATACGGGAGATCTTTTGTCAAATAAAATAGATCATGTTTTATACGCTCCCAGCTCGCCATGTTTCCCTCAGACGAGAAGTGGCTGCTTATTGCATACAGAACATTGAATATGTTTTTTCCATCATTGCATATAAGAAAATCTAGCGGTTTTTCCTTTCTGAAAGCTTGGGAAAAATCAATCTTCTTGCACAGATCACTCAGTGTGACATCACTTGTAAATTCTTCATTATTCGACATAACAGGCATGTTTTCATCAGACACGGCGGAAGCTATGCCCAACAACCCTACAATGGCATATAAACTAATGTGAAAAATCGTTTTCATTCAAGCAATAAAAAATATTTCAAATATATTCGCACATTTGCACATTCGCATAACTGCTACGCTATTCTGCAGGAGTAGTGCAAATACTAGGTACGCCCTATGCTTGCGCTGGGCTCTTGAAATCGCTGCTTTTCTACATGCTTGCATATAAAGTGCAGAGCAGCCCCTGAGCATCCACTTCTCAGCTGCACGCTTACCGCACGGCCTATTGTGCACTGCTCTGATTTTTCTCTTTCGAGAATTCGGATTTTTAGCACACGCTAAAAGCTGCATGATATCAGCCACGGCGAATTTTAAACTAGCGCAAAAGGGCAGTTTATTATCCCAACCAAAAGCGCATATTCACACACCCCTTCAGAGTAGCGCAAAGAAAGCACGTGCTTGTGGCACTTATGCCCCTCCGAGCTCAGCTATGCATGCACACTGTAGTGCTGTGTGCTTCTTAAAGCCCATCACAAGAAAAGTGCGCGTATGACTCGCTGTGCCGTGCACTTCTATTTGTTTTCGCAGGCGCCGCCTAGGAAGCATGGAGTTCCGCCCCTTACCTAATTTAAACGGCTTCTCGCTGCTGGAAATATCCTGTCAGATGCTGCCCATCCTCCATGCGAGTGGGCTTGGAGGTGGACTAAGCCCATTCAGGCCCTTCCAGGCTTTATGGCTAGCAGAAATTTGGCAGCACCCAGAAAAAACTCTCGAAAGCCTTTTCTTGCTGCATAAGGAGTGGCTGGGGCTTTATCTGCTGACACTTCGCCTGGGCGGAGTCTTCTTATAACCTGGCCCGGCACAGTCTGGGAAGCCCTGCATGGCATCCAACTGAAAACAGATGCTCAGAAACTGAGAAAATGCTTTGCCCTAGGCCGCTCTTCCAGGGGAATTGGGCGCAGCAAGCGAGTGGCTGAATATGCACCTTTTGAGGGCGCAGAAGAAGGCGCCTTTCAGATGCTCTAGCCCTGCGGGAAAATAAGAAGGGACAGCCTGCATCTGCCGAAGAGGTTTGCTAATAGCCCGAGCAGAGTCTATAATCCGAAAGCAGCAGAACTGCCCAACTATGCAGTGCTAGTCTCAGCGTGCCCATTTTGCAGGCAGTTTTCTGTAAAGTGTGTCAGCTCGTGCAACTGAAGAATTTGGGCCCTCTGTGCATCCCCTTGCAAAATATGCACTTTTCAAGGGGATGTGCACACCTTCATTTTTGCACGCCCAAATCCTGTTTGGGGGCTTTACTGTTATGCACAGCAGCCAAAAATATTTATATTTTCTTTCTTTTTTTCTTGTTCATGGGTTCAAAAGCATTTGAAGCAGAAGCTATTATATCAGCAATAGAAAAAGTAATTAGCGAAGTCAAGCCAAAGAAGGTAGAGGCTGGAGAGACAATTGAGGTAAGAGTAGGAATCAAAGGATACGACCCAGCTAGAGACAAGAGATTCCGAGGGGAGGTGACTCTGCCCTACTTGAAGAGAAAGGAGGAGAAAGTCCTTGTGCTGGCTGACATTCACTTGACGAACGCACTAGAGGGATCAAACATTCCATACATATCCTTTGACGAGTTCAAGGGAAAGACCCCAGAAGCAAAGAAGAGAAGAAAGAAGCTGGTGAAGCAGTACCACTCTTTCATTTCAGTGCCAACCCTGTACAAGGTGTTTGAGCCAGCAATCTTCGCCGGAAAGAAGAAGCCTGTTTACATGATCAAGAACATAAACGAGATAAAGAACTACTACGAAGATGTAAAGAGAAAGATTCAGCTGAATCTGAAGGCTGATCTGCTTATTGGATTCCCCGTTGGAACGACTAAAATGAGCGCAAACGAAGTGTCTCAGAACACCTCCACCGCAATGACCGCTCTCATTGGCCTTCTTAAGAAGGGGATCCAGAACTTGAGATCCGTTGATATTAAAACAGACCAGGGAAAGCCTATTAGATACTTCCCGCTCTAATAAATATGACATTCTCGCATACACTTTTTATTGCAGGCTGCAGCAGCCCTGGCAGATTCCCGAGGGCCTGCCCCAGCAAAAACTCTGCAAAAACGGGGAGTGCTGCAGATGCGAATAACGCCAGAAAGCATCCAGAGAAGCGCCTGTATATTGTACCGATTGTTTATTTTACCATTTCAGATACGAGTATGCTTTGACAACATCGTGCGTCAAGAAAAACTCTACCTTTGGGGCTTCCAGTGAGTCTGACTCGTCCAAGGACCATCCTTCATACTCTTCCATTTTCTTGCAAAATCAGATTTGCATTTATTTTATAGACAGAAGCTGTGCTGTCTATAGACATGGCAGGAACCCCTGTGCATATGGAAGACTCCCCGGGGGCTATGGAGAACAGGGGAAGTGACACCTCCCCCAGGAACTTCTTCTCTTTTAAATGCGTCCACCCGAAGACCTTCAGCTCCAGCGTGTCAACGGGCGTATACACGGAAAAGCTGAAGTTTTTGTTGAATTCTGGCGCAGTCACGTCCTGGGAAGAGGCTGTGACGTGCGCCTGCTCTCCAACACTCGCCTCCACAAAGACGCTTTTGTACACCTCCAGCTCAGCCGCTTCAGAGGCCTGCATGCCCAAAATGTGCACGGAGAGAAGGCCGTGGTGTATCAAAGGAGCAGAAAGTCCGCTGTACTGCCTGTTGTACACGTCAATTACAAAGAGCTGTTTGTGCGCCAGCTTAATCTCGTGCCTGCCACTGGACTTCGACAGGTAGAACTTTCCAATGAGGAAGCCCTCCTTCACGGTGTATACGGATATGCTCACATTCGTGAAAAAGAAAAACTCTCCGTGCAACTTTTTCCCCGAGCTTGACGCGCTTCTGTCGATGACTATGTCGTCTTTCGCAAACTCCAGGAAAATCGGATGGTTGACCCGGCAGAAAACCACGCGCATCTGTATAAATGGCGAAAAACCACCGTCCACGCATTCCGTGCTGGCCGCCTTCTCGTCTGTGCTGGACTGCACATTTTGCAGGCTGGAGGCTTCCACTTCGCCCTTCTCTTGCGGGCTGCCTTCAAGCTTCTTCTCCTCAAGCGCCTTCTCCGGGGGTGCAGGTAGGCTCTCGTCCTTCTCCTCGGTTTTGTGCAGCGGGTAGTCTTCCGTTTGCATCTTTATCTTGGCCTCGCCCAGGTAGGACTCTCCAGACATAACGTCGCACCCGCCATAGACCTCGTCCATTAAGTATGCCACGTACTTTGTGACCTCGTGCGTGCTCAGGATGGGGACAAGCGCATACCCGGAGTACTTTCCTGTGGCATGCGAGAAAAACGGGCGGACAGGAACTACCCTGTTTGCCGTTACCAAATACCCTGAAAACACGCCCTTTGTCTCTATTCCGTCTATCTTCACCATCCGAATGTGCGTGTACTTCTGCATGTTTATCTTGATCATGCACGCATACTCCGCCGAGAAAAGAAGCTTTGCACGCCCTGCAGCCATGTGCCAGAAGTCAAAGGTCCCGTACGATATGGAGACACCCCTCCGGATGTTTACGCTGAAACTTCCCAAAACTTTGTCTTTGTCTCTTGCCTCAATAAGAATAATGGTTCTTTTTGTGTCCCGCGTGTAGAACACGAATTTGTCGTCAAATGCTGGACATGCCTCGTTTCGAGCAACTCCGGTATTGAACACGCCAAGTACTTCGTTGCTTAGAAGGTGCGTGCGTGACTGTTTTTTCAGGTCCTCGTCTGACTCTGTGGAGGACTCGTTTGTAACGGACATGCCTGGACTGGCGCTGTTTTTTTCCTCGGGCATAAGCTCGGCTGCAGACATGCTGGCTGGGTCCTTGTTCCGCACTCTTTTCTGCCGCATGCATGCAGTCGCCTGCACGGTCAGGCTTTTGTATGGCGCACCCAGGACGTCTACCATGTCTATCAGCTGGACCAGCTTGACAGTGACAATTGCAGACTTCGGGCGCTCCTCCTCGGAAATCTTGCCCACGTCGATCTTTGGATAGTATGAAAACGAGACGTCCGTGTACCCTTGCGAGTTTGAGAACGGCACTATTCCCTGCGCTCTTCCCTGCATGCATATTTTTTCAATTGACATTGTCCCCATGGCAATTGGAGACTCGTCTTCTTTTTTCTGAATAAATATAAAGATCATATCGTCTGTGTTCTTAATGGGAATGTATGCCACGTGGTTGATTTCGCCCTGGGAAATCCGCACGGGATTCCGGCCTTTCCTTCCGTTTATTCCTATCGACAGGAAGATGTCTCCTTTGAGGTGGGTGACGACCTTATGTATGTGCACAGATATAGCGCCCACATAGTACATGGACTTTGGCTTCATGGCGACTGATATCCTCTTTGGGTACAGGGCCTCTTTCTGTATGCCCATTTCAATCACCTTCTTGATGCCAGACGCCAGCCCGGGAATGTCCATTATGTCTATGATCTTCAGAGGGACTATGTTGAACCCAATTACAGGCTGCTTCAGGAAAGAAAACTCAACGCCTTCGATAACGCTTGCATCGTATGTGAAGTTTATCTTTAGCCGGACGCTCCCCCTGAAAGAGACGTTTTTCAGAGTCACAGGCATGTCTATGCCCGCAGCTGCACCTCCCACGCGGACCGCCATGGTGATGTTGGACCCCCAGTTTATGCTGGCTTCCCCGGGAGTTCCCTGGAGGTCTTTTGCCATTGCAGGTATGAAGTGCATGGCCACGTCCACAATCAAAGAGTCTCTACTGGAGTGCCGAATGCGGATTCCCTCTATCACAGGCGCCTGTCCGCCCAGCGTAAACCTGTCCAGCCGGATGTCGTTGACCATCGGGATTTTTATGTTTCTAAGCATGGCGCTGATCCGCAGAAGAAGAATTTTTGACACCGTTGACTCCACGTACCTCCACGCCTTCTCGGCGACGGCATTCATCCAGTCCACCTTCTCGTACTTGGAGACGTTCTGCTTCCGTATGGAAAAGTACACAAAAGCCTCCATGCTTCTCTTAAACTCCTTTATCCGCCGGATGAACACAAAGCCAATCGCGTAAAGCAAGGGTATGATAACCCACGGCTTGAACTCCAGCCACCCCAAGATGTACCCGCCGATACCTGAAAAAAAGACAAGCCCCGGCACCTTCAGTATCTTCAAAAAAGTGCTGGGCCTGTCAAGTGCCAGGGAGTTCTCATACTGCGCCAGGCTTTTTGCGTATTTTTCTGCTGATATTTTTTCCTCCTTGGACAGCTCGTCCTTCTCCGACTCGGTGTTTCCCATATATGCTAAAACAAACAAAGAATAAATACAGGCGGCGCAGAGAAAAAGAGTCTAGGAGAAGCATAGAACACGCCCAAAGGCGAAATCTGAATAAATTAGCGAAGCATGCGCAAGCCAACTGCATAAACCGTATAAAACAGCATATAATTTATGTGTATAGAATGTCAAAGTGCTCCGACATAAGCAAAAGACACCCTATTTTCTCGCCCTCTCCCCGAGTAAGCCTTTCCATGCAGCCGCCCTCAATACACACCACGTCAAACGAAATCCCAAAGGACTCGGCGATTCCTATCATTTCTATCTCTCCTGCGTATTGGAAAGACGCCTCCACACTCTTGAGGCAGTATTCCTCGACGTCTCCCTCTATAAATCCAGCGTACTTTTCCTTGTGTTTTTTTATGTACGCAGAAGTAACCATTCTAAAGTATGTTACAGTGTAGTTCCAGAATATGCTGTCCAGTTCTTCTATATTTGGAGATTCACCAGTTGCCGCTGCCTTAAGAGTACTCACAATTGGGTCTGTAAATTCCTTTATTAGATAGTCCTCAACCCCGGAAAGCAGCAGGTCATTGTTTAGTGTGTTTAGAGTGTTTATAAGCAGTGCTGCGTGCCCAGGCGTGCAGTAGTGCTCCAGCATAAGAAAAACAATCGAGTAGTAAAAGCAGTTGCCGTCTCGCTTTGTGCGGCGGATTTTTGAGTTTACATTTGCCAGCGTGTTTATGCTGTTGTAGAAAGGAGTGTCTTTGTAGTTGTCCAAAAAGACGTCCATTTTTAGCAGGGCACCCACAAACTCTCCCTCTTCTGTCTCAGCTTTCATTTTATTTGAGCACAAATAATTTATTTATAAATACTTATGCCACCAAGGCAACGCAGCAGAGTCAGAGAAGAGGAAAGCTTATACAAAAACGAAGAAGACAGAAAACACTTGGAGTCACTGTCAGAGGCTGTGCGCGAAGGAATACTTTACGAGAGGCATTTGCAGCTGACAGAGGAAAAGGAGAGAAAAGAGCTGAAGCACCGGAACAGCTCGTTCGGGATGGAGAGCGAGACGGACAGCGAAAGCAGAGGCATGGACAGCTTCTCCGAGAGGTCGATACCCAAAATAGTCACAAAAACCAGCTTCGACGTGTTCAAAAACGTGGTTCTGAGAAGGGACATGCTTCTGGACATAGTATACAGGCGGGCCATTGACAAGATAAAGGGCTGCTATGTGAAGCTCCGGCTCACGGAAGGGTACTGCGTGTACAAAATACAGAAAGTGTATGAAGGAAAGCGGTACGAGGTAAGCGGCGTAGTGACGAACAAGTGGATGACACTGGTCCGAAACAAGGACCGCAAGGAGATAAACATACAAAGCATTAGCAATGGGCACGTCACCCCGGAAGAGTATGACAGATACATAAAAGACAACGTTGTGCCGGGGGGAGACAGGGATCTGCTCAGGCTCTACAAAAAGCTGTCCAGAAACATAGAGACAGACACGACAGACGACGACATCGACTATTCTCTCTCTCAGAAGAGGAGGTTTTCAAAGTACGAAAAAATTGCTGCGAAGAGGCGAGTTGTGCTGACGGTGCAGCTGGAGCGGGCGCGCCAGGAGGAAAACTTGCAGGAGATTCAGGAGATAGAAAAAGAGCTCAGAGAGATGGAAGAGCATGCAGAGGGGAGCCAGCCAAGTGATAAATAAAGTAATAGAGCAGCGAGTATCAGCAGCCCAAAAACTACTAGTTGCAGCAAGTTTTGGCTTTCTGCTGCAAAGGAGAGGCCAGAGCATTTGCAGATTTATTTTCGGATTTGGCACTCGGCGCTTGCTCCTTCAGCGTGTGCAGGAAGAGCCCGAATTTCTGGAAGCTCTAGCCGTAGTACAGGCTGGGCGTGAAAACTATTCCTCTTTTGAGCCTCATGTTGATCTCTTCCACCTCGTCGGCCAAGCGCGGATTTCCCAGTATCCTTGCAGCAGCAGATATTTCCGAGCATATCTCCGTTGCCTTCTTGATGTACTTCACAATCACGCCTTCTGGCAGCGGGGAGGCGTCGATGATTTCTGCAAGAGACTTGTCCTTCAGCCACAGAGACAGCTCGCCACAGAAGGCGTGGTTGGGCATGTCCATGCGGATCTTGTGGCTCCTGTATATTGCGCGCATGCCGTGCACTATTTCGTCTATTATCTCCAGAGAGGGCTTGAGCTCCTTTATCTCTTCTATGCGAATCTCCTCCTTCGCGTACTCCGCCTCCTCCTTCAGCTGGTACTTTTCGTAGAACGTGAGCCCGACCAGGCCTATAACTAGATCGCTCGTTGGCATTCCCGCGACTAGCGGAGACAGCAGTATTTCTGTGGTGAGCACGCACTCTATCGAGTTGAACTCGTACGCTATTTTTCCCTTCAGCCGGATGTTGTTCATTCCGTCTATATACTCCAGGCTTCGCAGGAATACAATGTAGTTGAAGTAGTTGTTGCACTCAAGCCCAGACGTGTTCGTGCTCAGCATTTTCCGGTCGATGCTTTCTATCTGGCTCCGAATCGCGTGCTCCTGTGCAAACTCTCTATAGTGTGCAGAAAACTCTGTGCACGAAAAAGGGGCTTGCTCCCAAAATTTATGCATCTCCCTCCATGCGCGAACAGCGTCGTCCTGGGCCTTGTGCATCGCAAAGCTCCCGCGAGCAAAGACGGCAGGGCTTCCCGTTGTCCGGTCCAAAATCAGCGCAATGCTGTCTTCTGGCTCCTTGGGCGAGGCTTCTCCGAATGTTTCCAAAAGCATGAAGTGCGGGGTGCAGACTATGTCGGCCACTGCTCCGCGTATCGCTATATCGCCCTCTGCTGCAGCACATCCTTTATACACTTCTGCAAGCATTGCCACTGCGCGGCTGTATTTTTCTATGTACGCCAGCACGCGCCCGCACGCGTCGCAGGATATAACAGTGTGGAGCAGCTGCTTTTTCAGAGCTGTTTGCGTGCGCAGGCCTTTTCGCATTTCCTGCTCTGTCTTTGACTTCCCAAAGCTCAGCCGCACCATTTCTTCTATCGAGACACTTTTCATTCTGAGCAGCTTCAGTATCATTCTTGCTGTTATGTAGAAGTTGCTCTGTATGGCTGTGGCGGTGCCTGTCTGCAGCTTCACAAGAAGATTTTCCGGGAGCATTTCCTGCCCCGAGCACTCTATTATGGACGTCCCTTTTGTGTCGTACCCCCTTCTCCCGGCCCGCCCTGCCATTTGCGTGTACTCGCCCACTGTGAGGTCCATGTACGACCGGGTCTCGGGGTTGTACTTCTTTATGCTTCTGATCACAACCGTTCGTGCGGGCATGTTTAAGCCCATTGCAAGCGTCTCCGTTGAAAACAAGACGCGCAAAGCTCCTGTTGTGAAGAGCATTTCAATGATTTCCTTGAGAATGGGCAGAAGCCCTGAGTGGTGCATCCCCACGCCTCTAATCAGGCCTGGAACCACAAAGAGAATCTGCGGCAGCGACCGGTCGGCCTTGGGGAGCTTGCCAAGCGCGTCCTGCACAAACCCCCGAATGAGCGACTTTTCCTCCGACGTTGTAAGATCCAGGGGGCTGCACATGGAGAAAGACTGCTCAATCCGCGCCTTTGAAAAGTCAAAAAACACAATTGGAGCCAGGCCCTTTTCAATGAGCCTCCGGGCGATGTTTATAGGGGACTCCAGCACGGTGGGCGCTTTCTTCTTCGCCTCCACCAAGGGCCCCCGCATAGACGCCTGCATCGACTTTTGCTTCTCCCTGTGCACCTCGACGGCGCCCGTGCTTTTGGCCTGCATATACTCTTCGTGGCAGAACTTGTTGTTTTGCGTGGTCACGAAGAGCCTGTTTCTGAAGAAGACCCCGTGCTCCAGCTCGACTGCGCGCTTCTCCGTGCCTATCAGAAGCATTTCCTTGTTTTTTATCGTGCTTATCCACGCGCACATCTCTTTTGCGTTCGGGCTTGTCGCGCTGAGGAATATCAGGGAAATGTGCCTTGGAAGCATAATGATAACCTCCTCCCAAACAACCCCCCGCTCCTTGTCCCCTAGATAGTGTATTTCATCAAAAACAATAAACTCGACGTCGTCCAGTATTTTGCTTCCCCGGTACAACATGTTGCGAAGTATTTCAGTGGTCATGACAAGACACATTGCCTCGCTGTTTATTTGTGCATCCCCCGTGAGTATTCCCACGCTTTTAAACTTCTGCGAGAACTCTCTGTACTTCTGGTTGCTGAGCGCCTTTATGGGCGACGTGTATATCATCCGCGTGTCGTGCAGCTCTGCTATGTACCCCGCATACTCCGCTATAAGCGTCTTCCCAGAGCTTGTGTGCGCAGTTACAAATATGCTCCGGCTCTTGTTTATGTAGTAAAAGCACTGCTTCTGGAAGTTGTCTGGCTCAAAGCTGATGTGCGGATACTTCGGCGTGACTTTTTCGTAATCGCTGCAGAGCCTGCTGTTTTTTACTTCCACAACACTCGGCGTCTCTTCAGGCACGACTTCCTGCGCCTCCTCAGGGTCATCGGAAAACTGTCTGTACGACGCTGTAAACTGCGGCCTGGGAAGAAGCGGCAAGGAAACTGAAGATATGATCTTTTGCAGGAATAATTTTAACTCATTCTTATCCAGTGTCCTCATAAAAAAATTGAACTTAAAATTTTAATAATGTCTCAATGGTCTAGAAGAAAAGCAAGCGGCCTTCCTGTCCGAAATCTCTCTCTCCCGATATTTTTTAACGGAATATCAGAAGAGGACCAAATAACAGAAATCCGGGAGGCGCTCAAAAACATGCGGTATTGCAGCTTGACGAAAACCCGAACCATCAATCTCAGTTGCTTGGCTATTAAAAATCTTCCCATTAACTCTCTGCTGGCAGCAATGAAAGAGGAAGTGATGCCCCTTTCGCAGAGTGTGGACTATGAGATGGTTTTCTCTGAGACAAAGATCGTCCTCAATGTTGAGGGAAACTTGCTGGAGTCTCTTCCGCTTGAGCTGTTTTCTGCGAAGAACCTCCACGCAATTCTGCTGCGCTCCAACAAGCTGCAGACAGTGCCCCCGGAAATCGGAAATCTAAAGAGTCTCTGCATGCTCACGCTTTCCGGAAATCCTATCCGGCACCTTCCTATTGAGATCACGTCGCTTTCTATCTCCATGTTTAGCATATGCGAAAAACACTTTATGTCGCAGGAGGAAATAGACAGAGAGAACTCACGCGTAGAGTTTCCGGCGGAGACACTGAATGAGCTCTGCCTAAAAACCCTGCCTCTAGGGGATGTGTGCAGAACCCCCAGCCGCATAAAGAAGGCGCTTCGGGTCTGCTATGCGTGCAAGTCACTGACAAGCATTGCCGGTACTGTGTATAAGTATATGCTGTACAGAGAGCAGATGATTCCTTTCTACATGTCTGTGTGCTCTTCCTCGTGCAAAGAAAAGTGTCTTTCAGACGCTGAAGAGGAAGCGCCAGCAGAGTAGCTGGAACCACTGCGCACGGAAAGCTGCAGAAAAAGCATGCATGCAAGTGCATGGACATAGCTGGGGACCTATAAAATGAGCGATACAAATAAAACACACCTGATCTCTAAAGGCTTAAATGTACGATGCGCACTGCTTATATGCGGGCTCTTTGCTATTTCTTTCATGCGGCAAGCATTTCGCAGAATCCGAGGCAGAAAGCGAGGCAGACAGCGCATAAAAGCGCAAAAATGCGCGTGCATTACACAAAGCTTCTCCCGACAGAGAACATGCGCCTGCTGCGCCATGTCTTCTGTATTTTGCTCTTTTGCGTGGGAAATCACGGATTGCGATTATTTGGCATATAAATAGTAGATTGTCTTTTTCTGTATGGGAAGAGCCGGCGTTCGTTCTTATCAGCCGGATGGCTGCAAAAAGAGAAAGAAGAAGGCCTCGCCCGAGGGAAAGTCTGAGTGCTGCAACTTTTTCACGTGCTCTACCGGCAGCCATCTTGACGCCCTCCACGTTCCTGCTCCCCAGAAAATATACAAAGCCATCCCCATCTCCTTGGAAAAGTATTTGTTTTTCTTTGGCCCCTTTTCGTTTCTTCCCTTCTACTATATATATGTGTGCCCTGGAATCACTGCACAGTCAGACTCTCTCGACTACTTCCGGTGCATTGGGTGCATGTGCTCTTCGTGCGTTGGGGCGTACGTCTTGTTTAAAGTGCTGTGCTTTGGGGTGCGCTTTCCAGAGGTTTCCTTCATCGTCATTGCTATGGTGTGCTCTCTCCACTCTTCCTTCACGCTTCTAATTGTAGCTATGCTTTTGATGCAGCTGTTCAGCGCGGTTTTTGTAAAAAAAATCTACCCGTTTGCACAGAGAATCCCACACTTTCTTATTCTTCTTGTTTTTCTGGGTCTTTTGCTTGCATCTGTCGTGTGCCTGGCCGTGTACATAATAGAGCTTCCGCCCCCAAAAAGAAACGCCAAGGGCCGGGCATACGCCTAGCCCAGGCTGCATCGCATGCGGGAGGAGCGCCATTGTTGTGCGAGCTTGCACTGAATTCCCAGAGCTTGACCAGGACCTGTGCCAGACTGTGTATCATCCATATGCGGGCCAGGCTCTGACTTCCTGCGGGGAACCATGGATATGCGCGAGAAAAAGCCTATACGCAAATTCCAGAGGCATACTTTTTATCGCGGGCGCGTGTTTTCTTAAAGTTGAATAAAATTTGTCCAGAAATGCTAGGCAAGTACGTTCAAAAGAAAGAGAAAGAAAATCCAGCCGAAATAAAAACCACCACGCCCACAGAGGAAATAATTAGGGGCAGCGACAAGCATGTGGGCGCCCATTTGTCAATACAGGGCGGGATAGAGCTGATTTTTGGCCGAATAAAGAGCCTGGGGGCGCGAGCTGCTGCCATGTTTCTGAAGCCGCAGAGAACGTTCACAGTGAAGCCGTACGCGCCCGAAACAATTTGCGCGTTCAAACGGGAAAACACGCAGGAAATGCTGCTGCCGCATGCATCGTACCTGATCAACTTGGCGCAGCCGGATGCGGAGAAGGCCAAAAAGTCGTACGGCCTGTTCCTAGACGAGCTGACCAGATGCGACCAGCTGGAAATTCCCCTGTGCAACATACACCCGGGGAGCAACGTGGCAAAGCTTCCTATAAAGGCAGCATGCCAGCTGATATCTGAAAACATAAACAGGGCGCACAAGGAGACCAAGAGCGTGACTGTGGTGATAGAGAACATGGCAGGGCAGGGAAACACGGTAGGGTCCAAGTTTAAGGAGCTTCGGATGATCATAGACGGCGTGGAGAACAAGGAGCGCATTGGCGTTTGCCTGGACACGTGCCACTTGTTTGGCGCAGGGTACGACATACGCACGAAGAAGAGCTTTCAAAAGGTGATGGACGAGTTTAACGAGGTGGTTGGCTTGGAGTATTTGAAGGGAGTTCACATAAACGACAGCAAGGAGGCGCTTGGAAGCAAAAAAGACAGACATGCCTCAATAGGAAAGGGGCTCATTGGGCTCGAGGCCTTTGTGTATATTATGAACAGCCCGCTGTTTAACGGGATCCCCATGATATTGGAGACTCCCGACCCAGAGAAGTACAAGGAAGAGATAACTCTGCTTTACTCGCTTATTGAAGGAAAGTGAGAGCCGACTGTGTGGGCGCCTGCGCCTTTGCAGGAGTTGGCAGAAAGGACGGCCCGGCGCTTCGCTATTTATAAAGGGCTATACCCCGCACAAGCAAAGCGGGTGCAGGCAGACGCTGGAAAAGCGTTTCCGCCCCTGCGCCCAGGCCCTTCCAAGCTGTGCAGGTAGCTGCAGCGCCTCAGCGCATGTTTTTGTTGTTTAATAAATGCATAAAGATGGGTTTGTTTTGTTGTATATGCAAATGCATGCGCAAAGATCAGCCCAAAGGAAAAGATCAAGATATAAATTGCTTATTCAGACGGTAAAAAGATGCACGAAAAAACTCATCTCCTTTCCTAAAAGTGCGTACAGAAAGGTAAAAAGCGGCCTGCTATTTGCCCGGAGGAAGGCGTCCAAGCTGTTCAGAAGGTCGAAGAAAAAAGGCCCATCTGCCGGCAGCGGTGTGCCTGCAAGCATGCGCGCTTTGAGCACGTCAGCGCCTTCTTCCCGCATGCATGCAATCAGCAGCACAATAACCAAGCCCATAGAGACCGATCAGGGAAAGCCTCTGATATTCGACGAGTCCTCAGACATCATCACAGGCGCATGCGAGTACATTTGCGCTGTCGAGGCAATCATACGAGAGTTCAGCACAGGGCAAATAGACGCTCGTGTCCCCCTCGCTCTACTCAGCCACATGCGAGCAAGCGGCATGGAAGTCGCCAGCGACCTGTCTGACGCCGAGAGGCGCTGCCAAAAAAGAGCAGAAGGCCAGAAAGGCGCAGGCGCCTCCCGAAAAATGCCCAGCAACAAAATCGCGCGGACCCAAGTCTGCAGCGAGCTGGAGCCCAACCTCGTGATGAAGCGCTTTTTCACAAAAACCATTGCCCTCAGAAAGAGCTACATGTCCATGCACAAAACAGTGGTGGATGCTCTGGCCATGCGGTCCCCGTGTGGCACACACACAGCAGAAGATGCTGCCCTCTTTTGTGCTGCCATGAGACAGGTCAAGGCGCATGTGCTGGACAGCATCTGCAGAGTAAACAAGGCCTGTCCTGTTTTCATGCATACGTACAAGAGACAAGGCTAGCTGTGTGAGGCAAGGGCGCAAGGCGCACAGCAGGAGCTGAAATAAAGAAGTAGAACATTTGAAAATATTGCTTGCATATATTCGGCTAAAAGCAGGCGTGTGTCTTGCCTGCGCTGTCTGCGGCCATAGAGCAGCCTTTCAGCGCTGTCTGCCTGCCCAGCCCCAAAGCCAGCATCGGGCCCTGGCAAAAGCATGCGAATTAATTTTAATGTGGCCCGAAGCGTGCAAATGCAGGCGCTCTCGATTGGGCCAAATTAAGGACTAGGCACTTCCCAGTCCAGAGCCTTAAGGAAGTTCAACTGCTCTGCACGCTTGCTGATGCAGCCACTTAGAAGGCTCTGTTCTGCTTATTTGCATGCGGCAGGCCTCAAGTCTGTTCTGGCTTTGTGCATTCTTTTTTCTGTGGTGCAATTGTCTTTTCAATGTGTCAAATAAGGAAGGCACTCGCAACTTAAACCTATATAAAGAGAGATGCAGGCGCAGACAGTGGGAGGAAGGGATACAGAATAGGCCTGCTCTGTGCCTGCGCATAATATAGCCTGCTTAGGAAAAATAAGACTATAATGGAACGTGGGCCGTCTAGGGCAGTAAATATGACCAATTTGGGTTATAGTGTTTGTCCATATTAGAAATGTGACATAGATGAAATAATATAAAAGCAGGCAATGTAAATAATATTACAAACAAACAAAGCATTGATGGATGAGAAGAAAAGATACGCGTGGTTAGAACTGTACAGGGAGAGAAACACCACAACAACCTACGACCAGCTGAACATAACCGAGCCCTTTAACGAATTCTTTGATGGTGTTTTAAAAATTCATCCAAGCCCAGAAATAAAGAGAATGTATATTACATCTCTGCACTTAATAGGGTTTTTAACCATACAGAAGAGAATTAAAATGTCCATATCAAGAAAGATAAAAATAAACCCGAGCGAGGCAAGCATACTTGAGCTGCGGGCGGAGGAGATATTTTGGTGCGCAACAGTCAACATTCCAAAGCCCTTCATGTTCTCGGCGCTCCCCGAGCTGACGATGCCTGGCGAGTTCTACGCGAATCTGGAGGAAATCCTGTATGAGGTCATCCGACTGAAGAGGGCTGGAAAGATATCGCACGAGAGCTATTCCCAGTACAAGATACTTATGGGCGCTCTAAACAACGAGCAGATTCGGAGCAGGAACACGTTTTTGCGCGACAGGTTCACGTACAAAATACTGCATCCTGTTTTCAAGCTGTTTATGCGGATGCGGAGAAACGCAATCGCAGAGAGCTACTACCGAGGGTATGAAATGGCGTACTTTTTGAACCTGTATTACAAAGAAAGGCTGCACGACCCCACGCCAATCGCGCTGGAGGACATAGAGTTTTTGTCGGAAAAAACAGGAGGCAAGTCCGGCGAGCACACGCTGGACGAAGACTCTACCGAAAACTACGAAAGAAGAATAATTGACCGAAAGTTTGTCCTGATCATGCACGCTCTTGTTGGCAGGTTTATGAAAGAGCTTGACATGCCCCGAAAAGTAGAGGCCTATGCCATAAACGTGCTGCAGGTCTTTCTCCTGAAGGAGCCCTTCCTGGGGTACTTTAAAGACTTCTCTGCGGAAATAGTCATTGTGGGCATCACATACATAGCAAGCCAGGTGCACAAGAAGGACATAAGCGTGCGAAGGATCCACGAGATATACCGGTCCTTTGGGTTCATAACCACCTTCCACATACGAGAGGCCCGCAAGCTAAAGGTCTCAATAGAAGAGGTCATTCAGAACCTGATTGTGAAAACATACAACATTCTGCTGCCCTGCATTGTGAAGACCCTCAAAGCGAAGAGCCAGACTCTGCAAAGGGAGGAGTCGCCCAGGATGGACCAGTCAAGCGCGAAGTACATGCTGTCGCCACTGTCTGGGCGAATGAGCCAGATAGTGCCTGTCCCCACAACCTCAAAGAAAGTCCTTTTCCCCGAGAAAAAGGTAAGGGAGATCATGTAGCCCAGAATGGCGCGCCTGGAAAGAGCTCCTACACTCCCATTGGGCGGTAGGGCCCAGGCAGCGAGGTGGGCAGTATAACCCGAATGCGCTGAAAACTTTTCATGTTTCAAGCGCCGCCCCAGCAGAGCGAAGGAAACATACTTTTTGTACAGAAAGAAGACTTTCTCTGCAAAATCGAAAGTGCTGTTGGAAAGTGTGTTCTTTTGCGGTACGAAACAGATGCTGTTCCGTACATAAACAGCAGAGAGCTGCGCGTTATTTCCATAGAAAAAGAGTCCTGCATGCAAAAAGCGCTGGGCAAGTCGTTTCTGGCAAGTATCTGTGTGGGCCTGTGCCACAGTCTAGATAATGAGGAAGGATACGACTGCATATTTATATCTTCCTCCCTGCAGGAGAGCTTCACTTCATTTTTTGTCGTATTTTTACAGACATACACCAAATACAGAACAACAAAAATATACTGCCAGTACACAGAAGGCGAGTGCCCCTTTTTAAATAAATGCATTTGAACTAGCACCGCAAACCCTACTGTTGACTTCTCAGAGCGCCCAGGCAATGCAAGTGCGCACGCAGGGCTATATTGTGCCCTGGAAATTTGCAAGCGAAGGCCCTTCTGCAGTGCTTGTGCTAACTAGTGCTTATTTATTCTCTTTCAGCGCAGGGCTCTTTGCTGGGAGTTTCTTTGCTCTGTCAACCCCAAAAGGCAAGCCACGCCGGGGCGTTGAATCTCCCGTTATTGGCGACTTCAGTAGACTCTGAAGAAGCTGGAGCTTCTCAAGCAGCGCGCGCAGAGACGGGCCTTCTCGATGTACATGCGCTCTTGCGTCCCTGCAGTGGCTAAGCTTCTTCTCCAGCTCTATATGAGGCTGTGCACTTGCAGGAGTTCGCAGTTTTCCTGCTTCGCTATTTTTTGTACTTCCTCGAGTCCTTTCTGGACATAGTAGCTTTATTGCGCGAGCCCTTTCCTCCTTCCCAGTGCGCCGTTTTCTTTCCTGTAAGCGCCTCCCTGCACTCGCTGCTTGCGCACACGGGGCCAACAGGGCCTTCTGCGCCGCACTTTCCGCAGGCCATCCGGCTCGCATACACAGCTGGATGCGCTTCGTTTTTGTTGTGGCAGATGTCGCACGGGTATCTTGTGTTGCAGCACGGAAATATAAATATCCTGCTAGACTTCTTGTAGTGCTCGCAGGTTCCCCCGCTTTGCAAAAGAGCCCGCATGTCGCCTTTCGTCTTTTTTTTGTCCTCGACCTCTTTTCTGACCTCTTTGTACGCGCCCCCCTCCGGGCGTATTTCCAGAACAGCCCCGCACATGCAGACCGTCTTCTTTCCAGGCTCCAGTATGCTCAGTGCGCTGCACTGCATGCATATTGCGTTGAAAAGAACCGAGCGAATCGACAGGTTGTATACGCCGAGTCCCTCCAGGCGCATCAAGTTCTCTCTGTTTTCCCCCGTGGGAATGACCAGGTGAAACGTGCTGTCTATTGTCAGCTGGTGCGTGCACTTTACGCAAGCAAATCTGGTTTTTGTGTTTTTCTTTATGTCTGTGTCGTCTCCCCCCACCTTTTTTATGTTCAGCGCACTGCATCTTTTGCAAAAGACAGAAAGCACAACTTCGTTCAGCTTGAATCCCTGCACGTTCTCCTGCCTGTATTCGAACAGAATGTAGGCTCCCTCCCGGATGGGGGCGTCTGAAATGTCTATGCTTACGGGGGCTGCCTTCTTGGCCTCTATTGCAACAACCGGCCTTCCTGCCAGCACGCTTTCTATTTGCTGCATCAAGCAGCGCCCATACTCTTCGTGCGACATTTTGTCTCTGCAGCGGATGTACCCCACGGCCACATTCACGCGTATATTTTTATTGTCTATGTCCAAAATGCTAACAATATCTTGTTTGTAGCTGTATTTTAGCCGTATTTCGGAGATGTCGTAGGGAAAGTCTCTGTCTGTGATGGGGTATGTGCAAACCAGCGTCTCCTCGTCCAAGGGCGCCCAGGCAGGCCCCTTTTCTTCCTCTTGCATTAAATAATTATTATTTTTGCACAACACAAATGACAGAGGCACACGGAACCCTGCAGCGAGGCAGAGGGCCGGAGTACGAAGCACTATTCCAGAAAACACTTGAGCAGGAGCGGAGATACAACGACATAGAGAAAAAAATCAACAATGAGATCATCCGGCTGCTAATTGTGCACCACACAGAGCTGGAGAGCAACAAGCAGACGCTGCAGGCGGAAATAGAGAGGCTGGAGCACGAAAAGGAGGCGAGGCAGGCTGCAGAGGATGTGGCCAAGCAGCGGGAGGCAGAGACCGAGGAGAAGGAGGTGCAGCTGAAAGAGGCTTTCAAAGACAAGAAAGATCTGGAGAAGAAGCTGGCCGCCCTGCAGAAGTCAATAGAGGCCGTGGAGAAGAAAGCTTTGCTTGAAACCGAGGCGGAGAAAAAAAGGCTGGCCGAGTCCGAAGCAATGCGGAAAAAAGAGCAGGAGCTTATTAAAGAGCTCGAGGAGAAGCAGGAGGCAGTTGCCATGCGGGAGAGGGACTTGGTGCGGGAAACCGAAAGGAAGAACCAGGAAATAGAAAAAGCCAAGAATCTTTCCGCGGAGGTGGAGAAGACCCAGAGCGAGCTTGCCAAGAAGAGGAAGGAAATTGAAGAAAAAGAGCTGGAGATATCGCAGTTGGAAAAGACTCTGAAGGAGGTTCGGAAAACCCGAGAGGCCAAGGAGGAGGAAACCTACGAGAAGGAGCGGGACCTAAAGAGAAAGATACAGGACCTGGAGGAAAAAATAAAAGTCTTTCCAGAGTGCTCTTCCTCTGCCAGGGAGGAAATCAGCCAGCTAAAAATAGAGAGCGAAATAAGCAAGGCCAAGGTAGAGGAAAAGAACAAGACAATAGAGATACTGCAGGGCACAATACTGAGGCTTGAAAGCCTGTTTGCAAAACAGATGGAGTACGCGATGGTAAGCGCCCCAAAGCCAGGATTCTCCCCTCCGCCCGCGCGCCCCTCTGAAGAGAAGCCAGAAGCCCCCGTGGAGGACCACCGCGCACACGCAGAAAACAAGACTGTAAATACCTTCGAAGAGCCTGCCCCCAAGCCTGCCCTGGAGAAAAAGCCGAAGCAGCCCGCACAGAGGGAGAAAAAAGAAGCTCCTGTTAGAAAAAGAGGGAAGCGGGAGGTTGTGGACATTAAGAAGGAAATGTCAAAGCAGAATCTTGCAAGAGAAACAAAAAAAATACAAGAGGCCTTGTCCGATTCGGAGGAGGACAGAAAAGAGAAAAAAGACTTCAGCACACTCTTTGGAAAGAAAAAAACAAAAAACGTATTTACAGGAAGGCCGGAGGCTTCATCGTTCTTTGCAAACCTTTCATTCTCAGACTACGAGCCAGACACCTCGGAGAAGTAATAAACTGCCATGCACTTGTATGGATGTAGAAATAGAGCAGCTGGAGGACCGGCAAGCTGTTTGCGCCCAGGGTTGGCCCATCTGGCTCCTGCTGGTGCTTGCACTTTGTGGGCTGGTTCTAGCGTGCTGTATAGTGCGGTCGGGATGCGGCACCTCTGCAGTTTGCGGGGCTAGCGCCTCTGTCTGTAAAATAAAGTGTACAAGTGTTTGATGAAATGGACGAATTTATTTTTGCCACGCGGCTTCTCTGCTTTTCAAAGTCCCTGCAGCGACGGAGACTCGTACGCGCAGAAGTGCAGGGGAAATACCTCTTCTGTGGCTTCTACGCTGCAGAAGTGCGCTGCAGCAGACTTTTATGCCAGCGTGCATTTTCTTGGAAGCAACCAAGACGTGGGCGCTCCTTTGTGGGCGTGCATAAGCATAGAACAGGGTGCGGGCTGCTCTGTTTCTAGCTCCTCCTAAATGCACGCTGGCATAAAAGTGCGCAGCCTCTCCTCTAAAGTTCGGGCTGAGAAGAAAAAGAAAAGCCGACGGCTCACGAAGGCAGGCGGAAAAGAGCGAGTTTACATGCGGTTGTTTATTATCGGAGCAGGCGCGCCCACTGCGCCAGGAAAGGCGCCGGCCCACCCGCAGGCTGCGCTTTTCCCTGCCGGACCTATTTGTTCAGGCCCTTGGAGAAGGCCTTCTGCATGCTTAGGTGGGGGGTTATATACTCCTTGATTCGCCGGAACTCGTAGAGCGTCAGGTTGTTCATTCCTATCACAGGCGTGTCGATGTACTCAACTCCCTTAAGAAGTTTTTTCATTCGCATTTCCCCGAGTCTCTTGAGAAGAATCCTGACTTCAGAAACGTTTTCGCGCACATCGCACGCCTCCAGGCACGTCTCTGCGTTTTCAAACAGGTGCATGCTTATTGCGCCAAACTCCCCCGTGGTTTCCTCTTCTCTCTCGATCGCCCGCTGAAGGTACTGGACGCTCAGCCACTCCGGCGCCTGTATTGTGCACAGGAGAGAGTGCCGGAGAAAAAGCGCAACATACAAAGGAACCATGCAGGGAGCCATTGGAGAAAAAGGCCCGAATGTGCCGACAGCCATTTCCAGCTTTTCCATGTGCACTGCAGGTATAATCGTAACCATTTCGCCCTGCGCGATCATGCGCTCGGCTTCTCTTTCCCGCTGTATGCGGAATTCTGCATTCCCGTGCAAATCATCGGAGCTTCTTAACAGTCCAAGAGACATGGCAAATTTTTCTATGAACGAGCCTTTCTACATGAAGTTTGTGCGAAGAAGCCAAGAAAAAAAAAGAGCGCGTGAGAAGATGCTGGCAAGCAACATATCCGCCACCCTCAAGTCCAGCATAGGATATTTGATCCTGCTCCGCATGGGGTGGTGCACAGACGGAGGCCTGGGGAAAAACAAAGACGGAAAAGTCTCCATTAGCGGCCTAATTAAGACCAAGCGGAGGGGAAAGTGCCCGTACCAGTTGAACCAAAAGGACGCGGAGGAGGAGTACAAAGCGCTTCTTAAAGAAGCGGGCAGCAGCGGGCATAAATAAGCATGGAAAAATGCACACAAATATTTTTAATGAGGAGAAACCACCGAAGCGAGTCTCAGAGAAGAGACCATTCTGGAAGGAGGGCAAGCTACAACGGGTTTATGACGCAAAAGGAGAAAGACTTTGTGGCGTCTTTCTTTGAAAGAAACAACAAAAGAAAGGAGCGCACCTTCCCCGACTTCTACACGCAGGAGAGAGTTCCCCAGCCGGAGCACAGGAGGAAAGAGGCCGAGGAAGACTCTCTGTTTGAGGGCGTGCTGGGTATGGCCATTCGCAGGTCGCACAAAAGCCTGACGCTCACCAGCGACAAAACCGACAGTGCAGGCGTGTTCATAAAAAAGCTAATATCCCGAGGCAAAATAGAGGAGATCTACGACATTCTCAACGAGGGCGAGATTTTTACGTCGGAAGCCCCGGAGGCGCCCAGCACTGCGCCTGTTCTTGAGAAGATAAAGGAAATAGGCGAGGATTTATTTAATATGGAGAAGGGCCTGGCGCTGGTGGACAGGCTGCTCTTTCACGCCGGCACAAGCAACAGAGAGTACACTCGGGCTGTTCTCTCGGTTCTTGTCTCGCGGGTTCGGTACATTTACTACACGCCCGAGCTTGGGGAGTGCATCAGCAAGCTGGTGCCCGTGCTGAAGGAGGAGTCGGACATTCTGAAGATCTCGCCTGCTTTCCTCGGGGAAGCAAGCGTGGCAAACACTGCTGGCGTCTTTATCGGGCACATTGCTCTCCTGATATTTAAGAAGGACTCGCCGGACCTGTTCAGGAGTGTGTGCAGCCACATTGCAAAAGCACTCACGGACACGGCAATCAGCAGGCTGTTCCAAAAGACGCCAGCCTCTATGGTGTGGCGGCTTCTTTCTGTGGCCTCCCGGAAAATGGAGCAGCCGGAGCTTGCTGCCCTCAAGAAAAGGCTCTCCGTGCAGATAGCAGCAGGCCTGAACAGCAGATCCCCAACGCTCATTGAAAACATTCGGGCATTCACAAAAAGATGCCCGTAAATAAACAGTACTCTTATGCAGATGCACGCTGGAGCACAGCTAGTCGTCCTTCTCGACGAGCGAGATGACCTCGGCAAGCTCTTTCTTTGTTAGGTTTAGCTTGGACACGCCGCTTCTTTCTAAAAGAACGTTTGAGTCTACAAAGGGCGCAAGTGCCTCTCTGAAGGAGTTGTACTGCACGATGAGGAGACGCTTTTTTTCTTTGTTGAAAATATCCCGAAGAGAGAACTCCGCCCTGGAGGCGGCAGCCTTTATAATAAGCCGGAATATTTTCTTGCTCAGGCCGCCCACGCAGTCGTACACGTTCAGCGCCTCGTCGACCCGAGCAGACTTTCCAGATGACTTTTTCTGCTCTGAAATGAACGTGGTGAAATCTCGCATCACATAGTTGAACTCCAGGAGGTCGTCAAAAGACATGTACAGCTCTCTGTGCTGCACGAGAACAACCCGCAGGTTCTCCAGCTTGCCAATCGCGTCCTTTTTTGCATTTACAAGAACAACTGTTTTGGTGGTGTCCCGGGAGACCAGCTTGCTGATGTGCTCCAGTGCCCGCTTCAGGTCTGTCTCCTTGGGCTCCATGCAGTAGTACTCGTACAAGTTTCTGCTTGTTATAACTGTCTCTCCGTCGGAAAAGTCCACCACAAATATGTCGGAAAACACGTCTTTTAAAATCCCCAGCTTGTACCCAAAGCCATACGCATACACGTTGAAGGTTTTCACAAGCTCAACATACTCGTCTGCAATACTCCTGTGGAACGCCTCCAAACTCTGGGATATTTCAGCGTTTCGGTCCATCAATATTTTTACAGAGAATTAAAATAAAATTAAAGCCTTTCAGACACGGCCCTTTGGAAAGTTCTTTTAAGCCCGTCCCTCGCCCCACAGAATACGCTGAAAGTGCACTTTATTGAAACGCCTGCAGAGAGGCCAGTCTATAATACGCCCTCCAAACACGCTTCAGCAGCCTCTGCCTCGCCCTCCCCTGGGCCTGGCGTGCACAGCTTCACCTCTGCGAGAACACACTCCCTGTCTGGGAACGTGTCCTCAACAGACAAAACGTCCAGCTCCACCACATCGCAAAACTCCCCCACCACTTCGGAAAGAGACGGCCGTGTCCTTCCCATGTCTCCGTTTACGAACTCCTTTATGTATGCGCCAGACGAAGACTTTATGTGCAGGCGCATAAACTCGCCCTCTTTCTCTACCGTGCAAGCGTGCAGATACTTCTGCCGCACCAGGTTGGCCCTTCTGTGCATCACCCGAATCGGCGTCTTCTGGCGTATTTCAAGCGCAGGCGTCTTAAGCACGGCCTTCTCCCCGCTTTTCTCCCAGAAGGAGGCCTGCACTCTTTCCAGCACAGTTTCCCACGGGGCCTTGCAAAAAACTTTCACCGAGTACTCTTTGCAGTGCTCCTCCTCTATTTTCTTCATTTCCTTCATGGCCCTGCCCCCGTCCACCAAGCACGTTTGCAGAACCTCCACGTCCCTGCTCATTCTGTACGGCACTTCTATCGCCTTGTACTCTATAACATACTCCTCCACCGCACAGCCCTCTTCCGAAATAACCGTGCACATTGCCCCAACCTTTCTCGGAAGATTCTTTTTCGGGTCTTCTATCCGGCACAGAAAAGGCCGTCCATTTCCAAGCATGCGGACGTCGTAGTCCTCGCGCCCTCCAGACATAAACACGCACTTCGTGCCCCCAAAGTGCTTTGTGATGGGGTCCATCCAGTCGGAGACAGCCGGAATCCTCGGCTCGGGCGCTTCCGGGAGACCCTCCGCAGGCTTCTGCGCCCTCCTCCGGGGAGGCCTCGAGCCAAAGACCATCGGAGTGTTCGATATTCCCCTCTTGTTTTTCCTGTACCTCCCGCACACAAAGACAGGGTCGCTGGTTACCTCCACAGAAACAGAGTCTGGCCGAACCGTGATCTCAAACACGGTGCAGTACTCGCCAGCAGTTTGCCTCCCATATAAAGAGACAAGCTTTTCCTTCAGGTATTCCTTAAGCGTTTTTTCGGGGCTTATTTCCATCTCTGTTTCGTCCCGTATAGAAATCTGTGTGTTGTCGAAAAGGTCTCGGCCCGTGGTCTTTTCGGATATTTTGGCCAAAATTTCGCTGTAAATTTCTTCCGGATTTTTCCTTTTCATTTAAAATTAATATTTCCAGCTGCTTTAAATTGCCGAAATGATTCCAGAATTAAAAATCCAAATATTTATAGAAGTTTTTTTTTAAATACGCATGTCAAGACTCCTGAGGAGAACAGTTGCAGCAGCAATCGGAATACTAGGAATAGGTACGCCCGAGGTTCTTGCAGACGCGCAGGCAGGTGCCAGCAAGGTGGTTCTGGGTATAGACTTGGGAACTACAAATTCGGTTATATCGGTCTTTGATAAGGCCAAGAGCACGGTGGAGACTATCCAGATAGACGGAAAAGTGAGCATGCCCTCTTTCATAAAGATGGACATAAAGAAAGAGAGCGAGCTCCCAAAGAGCCTCGTAGAGCAGATGGACAAAATCCGAAAGGACTACAAGAAGGGAGACTACTACTACTACAACGGCATGTGGATCCTGAACTCCTTCAAGGGAAAGATCGACCCAATTGTGGGATGGCCTGCAATGGAAAAGATGAAGAACGAGAAGACCTCAGTGAGGAACTACCTGTACCGATTCAAGCCTCTTCTGGCCAGAAGCATGCAGGAGGACGCAGACATGGGGGTGATCGACACCACCAGGAAGAACGTGAAGTACGGGATAACCCAGAAGTACGACAGCGACATAAACAAGAAGGTGCTTGCAATTTCCATCACGGACGACACAGGAAAGGAGATCGCGTGGGTGACCCCGCAGAGCCTCAGTACGATGGTCCTGGAGGAGCTCAGGCAGAAGTTTGAGGCGCAGTGGTACAAGAAGGCCTCGGAGAGAACCGAGGAGGAGCAGGCCGAGGCAAAGCAGAAGAAGAAGTGCGTGGTCACAGTGCCCGCATACTTCAACATCGACCAGAAGGACCAGACGAGAGACGCAGCCGCATACTCTTTGCTCGACGTATACAGCGACGGAATTATCAACGAGCCAACCAGCGCAGCAATTGCCTACGCATACACATGCGCAAGGGCAAAGAAGCTTTCGGACCTCGAGGAGAAAAACTTCCTGGTCTTCGACTTTGGAGGAGGTACTCTGGATATGTCGTACTTGAACCTGGGAGCGGACAGCGACGTGCTCATCGTGGAGGGGCACGTGGGAGACAACTTCTTGGGGGGAGAAAACATCAACGACATAATATACCACGAGTTCCTGAAACAGCTTAAGAGCAAGTACGGAATAGAGTCCTCGTCGTTCCCCATAAACACCTCACTGAGGCTGCGGTCGCTTGTGGAGGAGATGAAGATCAGCCTCTGCAACAAGCAGAACGCCGTGGACGAGAAAATCCGAAAGGAGGCGCTCAGAAACAATATTAAGGCAGACTACAGCAAGACAAACGAGTCTGTGAAGGGAAGTTTGTTCATTGAAGACTCCGCAGGAAAACAGATGGACTGCGAGCTAGAGCTCACCGCAAACAAGCTGCAGGAGATATGCACACCAGTGTTCAACAAGATAATGGATCTGATAGACAACCAGGTAGACCAAAACTCAAACGAGGCCCAGGGGCTTATGCAGAAGCTCAAGTCCATCTCCAAGAAGACAGAGGTGAAGCAGATGCTGTACGTGGGAGGATCGAGCAGGCTCTTTGGCGTCAGAAGGCTGCTGCTCGAGCAGTTCCCGAACGCAGACCACTGCTTCGACCTGGACCCAGACACATGCGTGTCCGTGGGGGCAGCGTACTACGCAGCCTCGCTCGAGGGAATGATTGAGGAGGACAACTTTGTGGCGTTGGTCGACGTCCTGCCCATGAGCATGGGTATTCTCCTCGAGAACGACAAGTTCGGAGTGATTGCAAAGGCTGGAAAGCAGGTGCCAAATGTGTTCTACGAGCAGTTCATCACCACAACAGACGCACAGAAGTCCGTCAGAATAGTGGTGGGGCAGACGTCAACAGAGACCATCCGGTTCAGCAACACCAAGGTGGTTGGGACGTTTGACCTGAACATGCCAGAAAACAACCTTCCAAAGGGAAAGAAGCTTATCAGAGTCGTCTTTGACTTTGGTGTCGCTGGAGACATGGAGGTCACCGCGCACGAAGTCGCCGAGAACGGAGAGCTTATGCCAAATGCAGAGAAGATCACCATCAAGAAGGACAAGAGAAGACTTTCCGATGAGGAAATTAGAGAGCTCAATGAGAGGTACGAGAAGACCAAGGAGACCGAGGCCAAGTGGGCTGAGAGGTGCGACAAGATCGAGGAGGTGAAGGCCATTGTAAACGGCTTCAGAGAAGAAGCCAACAGGCTCCCAGACACCCACCCGAAGAAGAAGGTGCTCAACGACCTGTACAAAGAGGGAGACTACTGGATCAGCATGGAGGTCAAGGCCAAAGAGGACGTCAGCGACGAGGACATGATCCAGAAGATCCAGGAGAAGATGGCAGACCTGCAGGCAGCATACTCTGCGCTTTCGAAACTGGACGAAGAGAAGGGCAGCATGCCAACGCCTTCCGCAGGGGAAACAGAAGAAATCATCCCAAGAGAAGACCTTTAGTGTCGTCGACCCTAATAAAGATCGACTGTTTGAATTTCAGCGCTTTCTTGTTTTGCACGCCCTGCTTCCGTAATGGACACACGCACAGGGGCCGTGCGGAGATTTTCAGCATCTGCCGAGGCACAGCCTCAAAGTACAGCATGGAACCCCCTGCGCCGTTTACGCTTGATTTTCATCGCTGGAGGCCGGCCAAGCATGTATGTGCACGGCTCCAGTGTTTCTGCAAACACTTTCAGAAAAAGCATCCGCTTTCTGTGGGAAATCGGATAGAATAGATAAAAATCAGCGTGAAAAAATGCAGTTTATTCTGTGTAAGAGCGTCTATGCGCATACATATAAATATGAATTTCCAGTGATTGATTTATTTTTTTATTTATCAAACTAAATTTTTATGCAATACGACTACTACCAAGACAATAACGGCTATGGATACAATTACTACAATGCTGCCCCCGCATACAACTCATATTCATACACGCCCCAGCCAGCAATGACTGAGGTGAACATTCAGTACATAGAAGAAGATTACGTTCGGCCAATGACTGAGGAAGAAGCTATTGTTGTGGGCATTGTGGTTATAGCCTTTATTATTATATTATTCGTGTCAGAGCTAGTTATATTTATCAAGAAGATGCTAAATAGCAGAAAAATCCGAAGCCCCACAACGGCAACAGCGTCGAATGCGCGGACATCATCAACTTATAACAGTGAATCGAGCTATTCAAATTATAAGCCAGAAAAAAGTGCATATGCGTCTGAGTATGACTACACTTCCAACTCGCCAAATTATAATCCGACAGCGCCCATGGAAGAAAGCAACTCGTCGTACCCCAACTGCCCCCCTCCTCCATACAGCAGCGTGTGGGATGGGCCTTCGCATGGAAGCAATGCCGAAAAAAGCTTTGCATACACAGACATGCCGCAGACAAGCACAACATTCACTCCGCCGGCGCCAGGGTTCAGGCCTATGGGATTCCCTACGCATGCCTTCCCAGCGACGGGTCCAGCCCCAATTCCGACCGTGAGAGTTGCCGTTCCGCCTGTGAGGCCAATGGCACCCACCGGGAGAAGAATAGTCAACGTCAGCACGAAAGTTCCTGTTGGCACAAAACTTAATGTTAACATTGTGAAGAAGCCCACACATGCTGCAAGGTCAAGATCCGATCTGAAATCAGCGGTAAATGGCGCGAGTCTCATTGGGGGATATGCTTTCAGCCGGGTGAATAAAGCTTTTTGCAGCGACAGCGTAGAAGAGTAGAAGTTCTTGGCTTGGTGCACGCATAGCTTTGCAAAATGGGCGCACGCCCAGTGGCAGTCACTTGCTAATTAAAGTTCTCTTTACGACATTTATTTCTGGGCAGAGGCTTTCTGCGGATCTTCGACTATTTATATTTTTTTGGCTGTGCATGGCTGGGATGCGCTGCACAAGGGCGCGCTCTATTTGAAAATGTCGCTTATTTCGTCCCTTTCTGTGCTTTCGTCCGGACACTCCACAACGTACGAAGCAAGGCCCTCCGCAGACCTGCCCGTAAGCGCCTTGGAAAGGCTGAAAAGACGCGCCACTGTCGCCATCAGCCCTATGGCAAGCCCTATGTTGTGCCCGAGCGGAATGCTGCTGCTCATCAAAATATACGCTTCTTTGCATCTTTCCTGCGCATCGTCCAGCAGAATCTTCTTTTTTTTCGACGCTGCACTTTCAGACACATACTTGCGAAGCGCCCTCTGCACGTGCACTGCCTTTCTGTAGTACAGAGTGCTTCTGTGCGCGTTTTTGCTCTTGTACAGAATCCTGTCCAGAGTTTTCAGCTCGCCCACAAACGCCTCCATAAATATTTTGCTGTGCAGAAAATAAATAGTGCCGTCTGCTCCTAGCCGGAAGCACCGAACACCCGCACTTGCACGCCCTGAAACCTTTCCCTTCCTCGCAGCACAGTTCCGGCTGCCTGGAGGCCGTGTGAGAAAACGCCTGTTTATTTGTCTGCGTGGGAAACTGCGCCAGACACGCTGGAGACCATCCTGGCTATGTGTATCTCGTCTGAGCCGCCGCTTAAAATGTCTCCCTCGCACTCCCCCAGGAGGACCAGGGCTTCAAGGACCTTCCGGGTTTTCAGAACGTGCTTTTCCAGGTGCTCCACCACGCCCTGCAGAATGTCCCTTGCAGAGTACCCCTGCCTGGCTATTCTTCTCGACAGGTCCAAAATGTCTTGCGTCGTCTCTGCGCGCACAATGCTTTCGATAACTTCTGTGGGAACCCTCCCAGAAATCTCTTCTATGATGGCCCGGTGGCTCTCTGCGGGTGCCTTGCACGAGCCCACAGTCTGCAGAAGCACAAGAGCCCTCCGCATGTCTCCCCCCGATATTTCCAGGATGTATTTGACGTTTTCCGGCGAAACCCCCAGGCCCTCGCCCTCCCGCACTTTCTCCAGAATCTGCAGGCTTTCCTCCCTCCCAGTCCATGGAATGTGCACAGAGACCAGCCTGCTCTTAATAGGGTCTATCACTTTGTTGATGTAGTTTGTTATAAATATAAACCGGGTGTTTTTGTGCGTGTCTTCAATGATTCTTCTGAGGCAGTGCTGGGCGTCTGCAGTAAGATACTCGCACTCGTCCATTATGATGATCTTCACCTCCCCAGAGTGCGCCTTGCTGGAGGCAAACGACTTTATTTTCCCCCGAATTGAAGAAATTTCTCTGTCGCTTGACGCATTCAGCTCCAGGACGCTCTCTTTCCGCGTGAGGGCGCCAGCCAGTATGAGCGCCAGCGACGTTTTCCCGCTGCCAGGAGGCCCGTACAGCATGAGGTTCGGAAGCGCGTTCTTCCCCGTCAGCAAAGACTCAAAGAAGTCTCTCACCTCCGAGGGCAGCGCCATCTCCTGCAGCGTCGCAGGCCGGTACTTCTCCGTCCACATAATATTCTTCATAAAAAATTATTTCAAGATGCCTTCCTTTATTGTGTTCTTCTCTTTCTCTTCTCCGAGCCCTTTGAAATGACACGCGGCCTTGCCGGGTTTGCGCTGTTGCTTGCTGCTCCAAAGTACTGGTACTGCTTTCTTATCTTCTGAGGAGCCTGGAAAATGACCATGTCGCTTGGCGTTGGGGCGACCTTAAATATCTCGTCAAGCTTGTAGACCTGTCCGCCAAACTTCTCTATCTTTTCCTTTGCCTTCTGCGAGATTCCCAGACACGCAACTCTAATAGGCCAGGAAAGCTCCACCACGCTGTCGTCTCCCACTATTTTTGCAACTACAACAGCCAGCTTGTCTTGGCACGGGGCTGTGTACTTTACCAAGTTCTTCATCGTCATAACAGATCTCTGTGTGATTGGCTTCTTTATAAAGTGTGCTATCTTTCTGTACTCTGGGTGCGTGGTTCTTCTGGCCACTGCGCTGAACAGCTCGAACAGGCTGTGTATCTCGGCGTTCTTTGTGACTGGAGTCTTCCTTCCTCCTCTTATTTTAACTGGTTTGCCTAGCATGGGTTAAAATTAAAAGAAAATAAAATACGAAAATTATTCCAGCTTAAAGACTCCATTGCGCACTGTCTTGTTAATGAAGAAGCGCGCGTGCTTTTCTTCTTTTCCGCCTGCCACGTACAAGGAAGACCCGCTTTGTAAAAAGGCGTTTGGGATTGCATTCACACACATCGTTTTTTTGATGCTAGCTGTTTCCTCTATCTGGATGTCCAGAATGCGCCCGTCGGAGAGGCCCACCAAAGCCCTCTTCGCAGAGAGCACGGAGAGCGCGGAGACTCCGGACTCCGGCAGCTCCAGCGCCTGGTCTGGCTCTGTTCTGTTTATGTTGAAAATGTACAGAACATTTTTGTCTGACACAACCACGAAGCGCTCGTTGTCCAGAAAAGCGCCCAGCACAGCAAATCCCTGCTTTAGATGGAAAAGAAGCTGCGTGTCTTTCTCCAGCCGGAAAACGCGAATGGTTTCCGAGATCTCTGACGTGCACAAAAGAAGCCTCTTGCCTGCGGAAAGCGAGGTAGACTTTATCGGCGTGGTGGGCCCGTACAGGGCTTTCAGAAAGAGAAGGTTTACTACTTTCGCGCCCTTGAACTCGCTTATGTCGAGCTTCCACACAAGCACCTTTCGGTCTGCCGAGGCCGTTAGGACCTCTGTCTCATCGTTTTCTGTCTTCACGGTGTGTATGGAGATAATTTGGGCACTGTGTCTTTTTGCAAGCTGTTTTCCTCTTTTGTCAACAACCACTCTAATTTCTCCCTTCCGGGTGCCAATCAGAAGAATGCCCTCAATGTGGCAGATCGCGGTGGCTGCTGACGTGTTTCTAGAGAGCACTTTTTTTGCCATTGTTTCCATGTTGACGCTGCACACCTCGCCCGACTTGTGCGATACTGCGAGCATGCTGCCGTGCATGCACAGTGCAGTTGGCGGGGTCCTTAGACTGACAATTGGCGCGGTTTTCTCTACTTCTTCGCTGCGCATAAAAAAAGAGAATATTTTTACACTAAAAAGAGAAGAGGCCGCAAAGTCCTTGAGTGGTCTCTGCCCGAAAAACTCTTCTCACAGAAAATGGGCAGACGCGCTCTAATCGGTTGTTAAATGCATTTGCAGCTGCACCAGGACATAATTCTGGCGCAGACAGTTTTCTTCGGGCTCTCCGCTGTACGTCTATGCACGCCTGGGCTTCTGTGGAGTGTGCAGGACCACTGCTGGAAAGGCCTGCTGCGTACTTACTTATCTTAGCAGGCATGCGACAATGCCCCGGGAAGTTCCACACTAGAAGCCCAGGCGCGCTTTTGGCTGCTCTGGCGAACTCGTGCTGAGAAAGCAGCGCGCATACAGCAGGTAAAGCATAAATGGAAATTTCTGCAGCACAGCGTTTCTGCGCTTACTGCGTGTGCATTTTTTCGCTTGGGGCAAGATCTTCTTTCTTCTGGGGGTATTGCATGCGCCTTATTCTGTTTTTTTATTTTTATTCGCATGTGCTCAAGTGATCTAATCGGAAAACTATCGGGGTGTGCTTTGGCTGGGGGCAGTGCTTTTCTGGCCTCTCTGTTCAACAGCACCTTTCTTATTCTACTCCCTGTTATACTCGTGCACATATTCTCAAGCTGGTACAACAAAACAGCAAAAAACACGCGCCTGAAGAGAGTGCTTGTTGTCATAGAGGTTGTTTTCTCCATTTTAACAATGCTTGGATATTTCATAGTCAGCAACGCGGTCTTTGCTTTGCTTCCTGGGGTGGGCAAGAAAAAAGAAATGGCCATGCCCATGCTGGCGGCCCTCTACGCATACTTTGCGCTGTACTCATACTACACAGCATATATAATATACAGCTACCTGGACCAGGACACGGCAGAAGATGACGACTCTTCCGACGCAATTCGCTACAACCAGCTGAAAATGCTGCGCCGAGAGCTCATGCAAATTTAGCCAGATTTTTTTCTGCTTTTCGGATGTCCAGTTACAATAAGAGGCTTAGAGAAAACTACCTCTCGAACCGCAAATCGGACGAGCGAGAGAAAATGATCGGGCAGAACCTGCACTCATTTGAGGACCTGGCGGGGGTTGAGCGCCAGGAGAAAGAAATAGCTGAGGCTCTCCAGATGCCGCTGGCGTTTTCCAAGTACTACAAAATGGTGGGCGTAGAGCCTTCCACGGGAATAATAGTGCACGGGCCGTGCGGCTGCGGGAAAACAGCCTTTGCGCATGCTGCAGCAAAGAGCGCGCGGCTTCCTGTGTTCTCTGTGACAAGAAGCGACTTTGTGGTAAAGGGGAGTGCAGAAGACGGCGCAGCGGCAATTCTGGAAAAAGCCGAAATGCATGCGCCGGCGGTTCTGCTAATAGACGACATCGACCGGTTCTGCAAAAAGATCGAGGGGCTGGAAAACGAGTCAGACAAAAGAACCGTGCTTCGGGTGGTTGACTTTATCAGCAGCCTGCCGGAGAATGTGCTTGTCATTGCCACAGCCACGTCGGTTGACGAAATAGACCCTCTTCTGAGAAGGGCTGGGCGCCTAGAAAGGGAAATAAAGCTGCTGGTCCCCACAGAAAAAGAGAGAAGCAAGATCATACAAAAGCTGTTTTCAAAGACCAAGCACCAAGGCTTGGTCTACAGCGAAATAGCAAAAAAGACGCCAGGATATGTGGGCGCAGACATCAAGCTTCTTGTCACGGAGGCAGGCCACTCTGCAGTCAAGAGGTTTGTGGAGGAGGGAGGCTGCTCCTTTCCGGAACAGGCCGGCTCTCCTGTGATCATGCAGGACGATGTAAATACCGCGCTTTCCAAGGTGCAGCCTGTTTCGAAGAAGGAAGGCTTTACAACGGCCTCGGACATTTCTCTTGACGACGTTGGCGCCATGTATAATATCAAGAAGATACTGGAAATGGCAATAATACAGCCTTCGCTGTACCCCGAAAGATTCCTGAAGGTGGGGATCCAGAGGCCTGCCGGAGTGCTTCTGCACGGGCCGCCCGGAACGGGAAAGACCATGCTTGCACGCGCGATCTCAAGCAAAACGCACTGCAACTTTATTTCTGTGAAGGGCCCCGAGCTTATAAGTATGTACTATGGGGAAAGCGAGAGGGCGATCCGAAAGCTGTTTTCCAGGGCAAAGGCTTCCCAGCCGTGCGTGATATTCTTTGACGAAATAGACTCGATCTGCCGAAGAAGAGACGCGGGGGCAAGCAAACACGGAGACACTCTTGTAAACCAGCTGCTGATAGAAATGGACGGGCTGGAAGAAAGGGGCGCAGTCTATCTGATCGGCGCCACAAACAGAATAGACATCATCGACAGAGCGTTGCTTCGCCCGGGAAGATTTGACAATATTATAGAAGTGCCTCTTCCAACGGCCGAGGAGCTCGTGGAAATACTCGCCAAAAAGCTGGCCAAGCTCTCAGTGGACTGCTCGGTTGACCTGCGCTCTCTGTACCTGGAAGGCCTCACGGGCGCACAGATCGACCTGCTTATTCGAGAGGCCGGAAATGTGTGCCTGCAGTTCACCCCTGTTGAAAAAGACCCGATTATTACACAGGAGCACTTGGCATGCGCGCTGGAAAGGCTGCGCGAGAAGTGCCTGCCTCTGCAAAAGTAGGAAATAAACATTCGATAAACTATGTGCGCAGAGCCTCTTTTCCCCGCCTGCAGCCAGGGTGTCTGCATTTTGTGCTGGATCTGGCTGTGCGGTGCCTTTCTGCGCGTGCGCAGTTTTGGGAATCTGGTAGGTTGGGTTTAAATAAACTTTATTGATGCCTGAGCGTTACAGATGTTCTCTATGATCTGTCTGCAGTTCTTGCTTTGCTATTTATACTGGGTTTTGCAGATGCTTCATCGTGTTTTCTCAGTATGGCATGGGGTTTTCGCACATCTTATACATAAGCACCATTCCTGCAAAAATGCCTGTCAGCGCGCCAATTCCCCCGTGCCTTAGCGCATTTTTCCATGCGGCACTGGGCTGCTGCACCGGCAGCGCTTCTTTTTCTGGCTCCTTTTTGTACTCGGGCGCAGGCTCCGCCTGTAAGCATGATATTGGAATGGCCGAGGGCTTTTTTGCAAGGGTGCTGGACAGCTCGTTTAAAAGCGTGAGGATCTGGCTGTTGAAGTTTGCCTCGTATGTCTCCAGCTTTTTCACCCGCTCTGCAGCCACTTCATTCGCAGGGTGGTGCACCTCTGACTTTTCGCTTTTCTCTATGATCTGGTTTATCCGCGAGATTATGTCGCTGCACTTTTCGTTTTTCTGCGCCCTTGGCGGGATTGCCCAGTTTATGAACGAGTCCCTTTGTGGAAGAATGTTTGTGTTCCTCATCCCTCGAATCTCTTTCAGCTCCTCCAGCCGCCGCTGCCGCTCGTGCTTTCGGTCCTGAATAAACTTGTCTGTCACCCCGATGTTTATGTCCAAAGAGCACTGGGTCTTCTCAGCAAGATTGTTTGCGCCTTCCTCCACGTCCTCTAAAATGCTTTTGAACTCGTACTGTGTCTCGTCCTGCGCAATCTCTGGGAGTATGATTGTGTTGTTTGTGTCCAAGTCGTACGGGGGCGTGTCCTTGAACGTGCTCTCCAGATCGCACAGATTCACTCTGTTTGTTCGGGCAGAGTCTATAATAACCTCAATAAGCTTTTTCATTATTTTTTTGCCCACTCTTATTCCCCTATGCTCGTACATCTTTCTCTTTACATCGCCCAAAATCTCGTGATTTCTAATGGGAATGTTCAGCAAAATAGGAAGAGAGTCCAGAGACAGAATAAGCCTTTCTATCGGCTGCTCCCTCTCTAGCCCGTACATCTTGTTTATAAACTCGTCTATATACTTGTTTCGGTCTGCCATGAGTTTATTTGCTTGCACAATAAAAATATTTCAATCTTCCGCGGGCTTAAATTGCGCAAACGCCTATCCGCGCAGTAACCCAAAAACACGCGCTGAAAAATAGCACGCGCACGCTTTCATTAGTACAGATTTTGTCTATTTATTTAAAACCGCAAACACTACCAATGCTATAAGAATCAGGACAAATATTCCGGCCACCATGCAGGCCCCCTTTTTCACTGTGTTTTTCTTGCGCAAAGTCTTTAGGTCGTTCACAAACTCCTCGTGCATGTACACTATAAAGGCCGACATCTCGTCGGTTTTATAGTCGTTCTTTAGCTCCATGTACCGGCTTATTTCATCCACAGTGACGACATAGTACGTAGACTCTCCTACCTTTATGTGCTTTCTTCCCATTCCGTCCTTCGCCTTCAGAATGTCCACCACGCGCTTCTTGACATCTGAAGCTTTTTCCTCCGCGGACGGCTTCTCGGCCGCATCGCCCTTTGCTTTCTCGGCGGGGGCCTCTGACGTCTCTGGCTTTGTTGGTGGTATGCTTTCCTTTACCGTTGCGCTTGCTGTGCTTGCTTCTCCTGGCATGCACACCCTGTGTGCCCTGCTCTTATACACAGGGGAAAATCGAAGTGGCCAATCATTTACTGGCCTGTCATATCAAAAAACCCCTATGTTCTAGAAAGAGCCTGCACGGGGCAAAAACTTGCTCCTTTTGCAAGGGCACCTTCCAAAGGCGGGGTGCATTTATGGCAAACTTTGGGATAAGTTTTTTATGCCACAGGAAGAAAAACAGAGGTATAGGCCGGAGCAGAAAAAGAAGCTGCCGCACAGCATAGACTCTATCTCTTTGGAGCAGGACGAGCTGGGCATAGAAAACATCCGCCTAATAGACTATGGCGGAAAGGACGACGAAATATTCAAGGACCTTTCGATGGACGACGCCGAAAGCATAGACGACTTGGACATAACCAAAATATACGAGAACGAGCTGGAGCAGAGCAACGATGAGCTAGAGATTGGGGAGGAGGACCTGCGAAAAATCCGAGGGTTTGAAGAAAGCGTGAACGGTAAGGGCAAGGCAAACACGCACATGTTCGGGTCTTTCTACCCAAACGCGGACACAGGCTACAGAGTCCCCGACTTGAACAGCGACGTGGACAACGACATATGCAAGGAAAACATAAGGAAAATATACAGCTATCTGGGGGAAGACCAAAAAAAAGAGGAGGAGATGCAGGTTGAGATTGAAAAGACTCTCGAGTATATCCGAAGCATAAAAGGCTCAGAGCCTAAGGATGGCCTATAATAAATGCGCCACTGTAAGTTATACAGATTCAACCTATTTTCTATTTTCAGCGCGCACACATGCTCCGCATGCCTCTGGGCTTTTGTGCGTGCTTGTTCAACTCTGCGCTGCTTGGGCAGCCTCTAGCAAAAAGAAAGGGTACGCAGACAGAAAAATAAACGTATAGTATAATATTTTAATTGTTTAACCCAAGACTGCCATTCCGCAGATGCTATTCAGATGCGGCCTTCAGGCTATGCAGGCGGCGTCTTGCAGGTGCAGGAGTGCATCTGGTGCATATTTGAGTCCGCTACGAGCCTACATGTCTGTGCTGGCATCTGAGCTCCAAAAAGTTTCAAGCAGTCTGCCTTTCTTTCCGGTGCTGAAAAAGCAAAAGAAATCAGCACAGCCCAAAGTATGTGAGAAACTGCATGCATTGGCATCTTTATTATTGGCAGTTATGCGCGCCTGCTGCCCAGGCTGGCACTTGGCTTTTCGCGCTCTAGTTTAGCTGCGCTGCTTACTTGCTTGAAGCGGCGGCCTTCTTTGGCTTGCTCTTTTTCTTGTGCCTTTTGTTTGTTGGTCTTCTCTGCATCATAGCGTCTGCCTTCATCTTGGTCACAGTTTCCTTTCTGGAAGCCTCTCGCTCCTGCGTGATTTCCTGTATGCGGGCCTGCCTGTGTCTTTCCTTCTCCTCCTTCATCTGCTGCACCTTGCTTGAGAGCGTGCGGAGAAGCTTCAGCTTCTGGATGGTCTCCGTGGAGCCCGTGATTACCTCTTTTTCTGCCTCCATTTTCAGCATAGAAACCGGGGCTCTTTCCAGTATGGCCCAGGGAATGGGCTTGTCCTTCGGCAAGGTGGGCTCTGCAACCTCCCCGTACGCACTGCTGGGCTTGCTCTTTAGAGAAATTCCCTTCTCATCCCGGATTTCCTTCAGCAGCTTTATTTCTCCGGAGTCTGCAAAGTTTTCCGCGTTCAAATACACCTTCATCGGGGTGATCGGGAAGAAGCACGGAAGGAATATTATTTCGCTCATCAGTATCTGGCCCTCAAACGAGGCTCTGAACTGCCCCTTTTCGCCGGCTTTTTTGACTTGCCCTCTGAGGCCGCTCACTGTTTTCAGCATTGCCCCCTCGTATCGGGCAGCCTCTTCCTGCGTGTGGAACATGTCCTTGACAAAGACTGTGTGCCCCTTGATTTTCTCAGGGTATCCAATCAGCTTCAGCTTCTTCATGATTCGGGGCTTTCCGCCGACTTCAGACTGCACGCCGTTTGCTGCTATCCGGAAGTTTTTGTCTTTTCCGAACTTCCTCAGAATTGTGAAGCTTGTGCCAGGCGGGTGCGTTGGCGCATAGAAAGAAATGTTGCACGTCATGCTGTCCGGAATGTACTTGAGCATTCTGTTTCGCACTGCGTCTTTCATCGAAAACACTGGGCACGTCTGGAACCTCCGCCAGCCCATTGACACATAGTGCGCCTCCTTTGTTTTGAGCGTCTTCTTAAACCACTTGTGCCTCTTCACTCTTCCCTGCACAAACGTCATGGACAGCTCTTCCTCCTTGTTCGCGCCAAGAATAAATATGTTCTCGGGGGTGTACACGTCGGCAACAGCGGCAGGCAGCAGCATAAGGACCTTCACGTACCTTCCAGGGGGAACCCCCTCCAGATGCTCCTTTGCGCTGTCCGAGTGTTTTTCCAGCAGGGCGTGCGTGGTCTCTTCGGCATCCTTCACCTTTTCTCTCTCCTGCGCAAATATGTCCCGCCTGTCCTTCTCCTCCTCTTTGTATCTGTCGTTAAACCTTTCAATGTAGTCCTCCTCTGTCTCTTTTTTTGTCTTGAACATCATCCGAACGGCCGCCTCATCCAAATGGTCGCTTTCCTCGTCTGAAACATAGTCAATGGACATGGCAGTGCTCTGCGCGCTCCCAGGCTTTTCCCGCATTTCCTCGTCGAGCGAGTCTTCGCTGTCTGTCACACAGTTCTCAGGCACTTCCTGCGGTGCTTCCTCCGGCGCGCCTTCAGGCACCTCTGGCTCGATCGTGAATTTTCCAGACGGCTCTCCAAACAGAGAGAAGGGCTTTTCTGCCAGCGCATTCCCGTACTCTGGAAGCTTTTCCTCTTCCTTTGGCTTCTTTATGTCTAAATATACAGCGTCCTTTTCCACCAGCATTCCCCGGATGTCACTCATTGGGGCGTACAGCGGCTTTTTTCTTTCGCTAAGCTTCTTCTTCTGCTCATTCTTCAGCGGGCACGGATCGTTGACCACCTGCATGCTCTGGGCCGGATAGTCTCCAATCCCAGGCAGGTGGAAAACAGTGCCCTTCTTCAGGGCGGTTCCGCCCCGCACGTACCCTGAGAGCGAGAATATCTTCATTCCCTCGGGGACATGCGCGATTTCTTCTGCTTGCTCCTCAACTGCAACCTGGTCAGCGACAATGTACGGATGCGACGCCCTCCACTCAAAGGGCCGGTACTTCATTTGCGAGATGTGTCTTGACGCGTTCAGCACGTCTTTGTCCAAGTACCTTCCGCCAACAGTCTTCGACATGGGGAGAACCTTTATTCCGTCGCACACCTCCAGCCACAGCCGCCTCTTCAGCTTTTTCATTGTGGCCCTCTGCTGGGAGACGCCCTTGACCGTGTCCAGCTTGGTGACTACGCAAAGCAGTTTGGGAAACCCGTGCGTCTTCAGAAGGTTGAGCATTTCGAAGGTTTCTATCTCCAGGCCGACCTGGGCGTCTATAATGAGAATCACCAGATCAGCAACCTTTGCCGTGTCTGCCATCACAGGAAGATCAGCAGGACACTCGTAGAAGCTGAGCCTTCTGGACTTTGCAGCAGTAAGCGTGACAAGCCCGTTGATTTTTTCTATCTTCTGCTTGCTGTAGCAGCGCACAACAGAGTTCATGAAAAGCGTCTTTCCAGATGATGGTGGCCCAAAAATAACGACAAGCGGGGGCGGCGAGTCCACCCCGTACGACCGCATAACGATGGGAGTCTGGTACTTTCTCTCGTCATACTTTACTTTGTTTATTGCAGAGAATTTCTTCAAACGCTTCTCTTTTTTCTTTGGCTGCGCTTGCTCTTTGAAACTTTCTGGCATTCACTGCGTAAAAATTTGCAGCTTTGCCCGAAATAAAATGCAGCCGCACAGCTTTGCGCCAGCAAAGTCTATTTATGCAAATACTTTTTGCAGGCTATGTACAAAGAAAAACCCGCAGAGAAAAGGATAAACACCGAGCTGGTGAGATATGTTGTCAGCACAGCGGCTGTTTCGCTCGGAATGTCTTTCGGCGCATACTCCCCTGCAGCCCTGATGAACATGCACTCTTCCCGTCTTTTTATGACTGCGCAGGAAACATTCGAAAAGTGGAAGTACTCGGGGCTGGACGCGGTGCAGACAGCTGCATCTGCTAGTAGCATGCTGGCGTCTTGCTCTGTCCTTTTGGCCGGAAAGACACGGGTCTCGAATTTTTTGGAGTGCACACACCTTGCCGTGGAGGCAGCAAACAGAATCGAGCAGTGCGTGCGCGTGTGGCGAATATTTAGAAGAACGCCCAGCGAGAGAAAAAAGACCATTTTGAGCATGCACAGGAAAGCTGTGGCGTGCATGGCGATCTCTTTGGTGGAGCTTATTTCGTTCTCTCTGGGGGTGTGGCCTATTTACTTGGCAGTGAACATTTTGAAGGCGGCGCACTTCCTGCTGGACGCGTATGACGGGAGCGAGTGTTTCCAGGCAAGGAAAGTGTATGATGCAATCAAGTCGTGCGTTGCATAGAGACTGCTTTTAAGCCATCAAAACATGCCAACATATACGCGTGTGTATGCATTGTGATGGAATGCCTTGAAGAAAAGGAGAGCAGAATAAATCTGGGAAAGCCTGCGAAGGGAGAGGATGCAGCGACAGAAAAAACCGGCTTTGTGGAAATGCTCAAACGAACAGTGGACGGGTGCGGGGTTGTTTCGGCGGTTGTTGTTTCGGCGCTGGTGCTTGTGCTTCCCCGGCCCGCATACTCGTGCTATTTGCTGGGGGTGCTTTCTGCGGCCTTTATGAAGTGCATTTCCTGCATAGACCCGCGAATAGGAAGAACCATTCCCCTCTTTGGCCTGGGACTGGACATGTTTATGTGCAAGCCGTGGAATATTATTCTGGTGAGCGTGGCTGCTTTGCTTTTTTCTCTTATGGTTACGCGAATAGTTGTTGCGCGCACCAATGTGGACATATACTGCACCATTCTGTGCACTATGGTGTATCTGGCGCTTCTTTTGCAGATGGACATGTTCCTGGAGGTTGTGATATCCCCCAGCCAGACACTCCACCAGCCTAGCATGCAGGAGGTGTATAGGCTGTGCGCAGTTATGGTGAAGATGTACATGGGAGTGGCCACAGTTATGTCGCACATGTACATATACAATGCAATGCAGATGATGGGAGCGGGCGTTCTAATGAACACTCTGAATTTGCTGGCGTCTGGGCTGTTTTTAGTAGTCGCAAGAGCCTTGTACTATATACTCGCAGAAGAGCATGCACACCTTCTAAAGTACTCTCATATTATGATCCGGGCTTCCATGTAGATAATTGCATGCCTGGAGGGCGCTCTTCTGAAAAGCGCCCGCAGCTTTGGCAGCCTGCTTGCGGAAAGGCCTGCAGCAGAGACAAGAGGCAGCCTGTGCAGTGCCCGGCCCATGTGCAGATAAATAAATTTAGGGATTGAAAATGCTGAGTGCAAGCTCCAGATTGGCCTTTGGGATTTGGCTTCGGCCTGCTTTTGTTTGCTTGTTGTTGCCCTGGGCATGCGCCCTGCACATGGAAGGCTTTTTGGAGCTTGGGCGGCGTGTGAACGGCAAATAAAGACTCTGCTGCCAGCGCACGGGGCTTTGCTCATTTGCTCAGCGGAGTCTCCTAGCAGCCAGCACAGCAGGCCTGAAAGGCCTATAAATGAGGCTTTCTTCTTTTGGATAACGCGCGATTCGTGGCATTTGACTTTCCACATCTCGCTATGTCATGCAAAGGGACACGCTCATTTTGCAGACGGGCCAATGCGAGGCCTTTTGTGCGCAGAGCATATGATGCTGATTTCAGGCAAAGACATCAAGGGCAGCGGGCAGGCGGACCGGAGAAATGCTTCTATGCGCGAATAAACGGGATTAAGACAGAAAAACTGCCACCGGGGCCTTTATGCTCCGGAAAGCTCGGTGCGCCCATTGGTTCGCAGAAAGCTCTATTTATTGGGCAGCCCCCATACAAGAAGAGAAAGATCGAAAATAGCATGTCTGAATTGCTGGAATTCCTAAACAAAGCCAAAACAACAAACGAAACAATATCGGGCCTTTTTGAGTGTGTGTCTGTGGCAGACGCGCTGAGAAGCAAAACAAGGCAGACGGACGAGCGCCAGCAGCTGCAAATATCGGAGGCGATGGAGAATCTCTGCAAAGACTTCAAGTCTCGCACATTCGTCATAAAGAAGGACCTTGACAAAATGAAGGCGGAAAACGAGGGGCACCTGGACCGGTACGGGTTTGACAGAGGCTTTTCCACACGGAACAACTTTCTGCAGAACCTTGCCAGAAGGCTTACGCTGGTCATGCAGGACTTTGGGCGCGTGCAAAGCGGCTTTGCAAGCATCCAGAAAGAAAGGCTAAGAGAGCAGTACCTGATAGCAAATCCGCATGCGACAGAAACCGAGCTGAAAAGCCTTGAAGAAAAAGAGAAAGGGAAAGTGCTCCTGCAGTCCGCGTTCACGCTAGGAAATAAAACCGTGAAGGAGGCTCTCCTCTTGGCAGAAAAGCGGCGCACATCAATAGAGGCCCTGCTGGACGGCATTTCTGATCTGAAGGACCTGGCCGACGACTTCTCAGGCATTGTGCGGGACAACTCGTGCGCAATGGACAGGGTGCACTTGGGCGTGAACGCCGCCAATGTCCAAGCAAAGACCGCCCACGTCATAATCAAAAACTCTTCCAAAAGAACAATACAGATGCAAAAGGCCAAAAAGTCGCTCACCTTGTTCTGCACTTTTGCCCTTTTTGTTTTCGTGCTTTTTATGGTGTGCAAACTGACCCACTAGGCGTAATAGACTGCTAGAAACAATACCGCGACGGCAAGCAAAAGCTACCATGCGATGGGCTTCTATGCGCAGCTGGCGCTCAGGCGGCACTTCTAGGGCCTGTTTTGCAGTGGAATCGCGCATCTTTGCTGCCAGGCTGGCCTGTGCCAGCGAGCATCCGCGAATCCCATAGACCTTCGCACACCGCCAGCGCATTGCTTTTGCAGGCGCATTCGGCGTGGGCTCCTTCAGATGCTCATGCAGCAGGCATATCGGTGCTTTTCGTGGCGGCTGGCCAGGCCACGCTGAACAGGCGAATAAATAGAATGGGCTGATTTGCATTGTTTTTGTCTTTGTGGGGCGCGCGCTGGGCCTGGCGTGCGGCTTTTTGGTGATTTGGCTTTATAGCTTAGGCGCTGTAATAAAATATTTTTTATGCTTGAAGCAACCCGTAGAAAGTATGTCTCTCAGCAAGGCATAGTCACGCTACAGAGTGTAATGAAAAAGCCGGAGTGTAAAAGAGGCATAAAGGCGGTGCAGAAGTGCCTTGTCAAAAAGAACGAGGGGGTTGTTATCTTGGCTGCAGACGTAACGCCGAGTGATTTAATTAGCCACATTCCTGGCCTGTGCATGGAAGGAAACACGCCGCTTTTCTACATAAGCAGCAGGTTTGACCTGAGGACAGACAAGGACAAGCCCACCACGTGTCTGTTCATCCCCAAGGGTCTTCTTTCAGAAAGCGACGCCCAGAGCCTACAATAAACGGATAAGTTAAAGCAAAGCACAATAAAGCTACAATAGAAATACGCAAAGTTATAAAACGCACTTTATTTGTTGCCTTTTAGTTCTTTTGCCTTTTCCAGAAGAGAGTTCAGCAAATTCTGCCCTCTTTTCTGCGCATTAAGTAAGAAAGATCTAATACAGTTGCAGTACTCACATTTGTCCATCGTGATCTTGAGTTTGTCATAGCCAGGAATTTTCTCCAGAACTCCAGAAACGCCAGTGCACATGCAGCAGAGCATTTTCCGGGCTATGGCGCACCCCCCTATAAGAAGAATTTCCACCCGCAGCATTGCAAGCTCCGCTGTTCTTTTGGCTAGTATGAAATACTCGTTCTTGAATACCCCCTGTAGCTCAGGCATATTGCTTACTTTTTCGGCCATAGAGCCGATGCAGCCAGAATAGAATCCAGCATACAATATTGCAATAATCCCCACCAAAATAGCAAGGCATCTGAATCTGTTGCACTTTGCCTTTCTAACAGGCTTGGGCGCTTTGGCTTGCTGTGGCTTTACAACCTTCCAATTTTTCATACAAAAGAAAAAAAAGTCGCACTTAAGATAATTTATCTCCAGTTTTTCCCAGAGCTTAGAAGCTTCTTTAAATTTTCCTCGGCAGCGTTCTGCTTGCACTCGGAGATGTTCTCGCAGGAATGTCCTTCAGGAATCGAGTGCTTTATGCAAAAGGACTTCGTGCAGAACTTGCACTTCATTTCAGAGGCTGTATTCACTCGGTTTTTGCACTTTTCAATGTGGCATTTGTTTTTTATCCCTATGACCGAAATCATCGGGGGTATTTGTGAAAAAATCTGATCCACCGAAGTAATTGGCTTCTTTCCAATTTCCAGCCTGACACAGGAGAGGCCAAACGCCTCGTGCGCCTTTCTTTTTATCTCTGCCAGGATGTTTTCTGTCCCCTCCACGGTAATAAGCTTTTCGACGTAGTTGTACACCAGCCCTATGGAAATAGTTCGGTTTATGCACGGTGCCTCGCTTGCCTCTTTGTGTGCTGTTGTTACTGCGGGCTCACTCGATTTCATATTTGTTTTTGAAATTTATTCTGCCTTATATAAACTGATACTTGGTCTTAGCTACAGTATTAACCTATAGAATAGAGACATGGAGAGCCACACACATGCAGAATGCCACCAATATGCTGCCTGGCGTGCGGAAGCCTGTGCATTTGAATGGCGCCAGTGCTGAAGCTTTTATGGCCAATCATGTCAATTAGGCGGACTTTGGGCCTCCGAATGCATGCAGTTTGCAGAAAGTGTGCTGTTGTGGGCTTCTGTGCATTTATTGGGCAAGTATGCAGGCCCCAGGGCGCAGGCTTCGAGCAGGCCCGGACTTCCAAAAGCGCACATCAAGACTGTTACAGCGATGCCTATGGGCAGCAGAGCCTGCTTGCTGTATTCGCAGAGTTCACCAGAAAAGAGCATATATCAGCCAGCCGACCCCCACCAGAATGCCTGCTATAAAAATAATTATTAGCGCCAGCAATAGAAGCAGCATGCAGCCCAGGACCCTACACCCGGATCTGCTGCGGCTGTTCCTGTAAATGTACCCGTTTCTATGTGCGCCAAAGTGCAGGAGTGCATGCCTTCTGCTCCAGCTATCTACAGCGTTGTTGCTGCTATCTATCATCCAACAGTAAATGTTTAAAGCATAAATGCAAAGCAATTAATTATTCAGTTTTGAACAATCCACAGAATGTCTGTGTGTTTGTATTGGATAGTGGCAATTTGTTTTCTTTGGGCTATTTTGTCTTAATAGTTAATGGGGTTGTCACCCGTGCGCCCAGAAGCAAAAACTGCTGCGCCTTTTCAAACCCCAGGCTCTGCCTAGGCTTTGGCCCAGGCTTTAGCTCCCTGCTGTTTTTGGTTTTAGCTCCGTTATTATCGCATGCCTACACGAGCAAAGTTTCGTGCAAAATTGCTGCATGCACATGTATTTCTTTTGGCGTATATTCTGCTGCAGCACAGAAATGCACTCTCCCAAAAACAGCTGATGCAGAAGATCTGCACTGCATGGGTGCATCCACCAGAGTGCACGCTTGCAAAAATGGGCCAGCAAAGCCTGCCAGACATTTTCCACTTTTTGTGCAGACACCGCAGAGCACTGTCTTTTCAATGTCTATTATATTTGTGCTAAAATTAAAGCGCTTGGCAGCCAAAAGCAAGGCCAGAGCGAAATATCTTGCCGCACAAAAATTCCGCCGGGCAGCCGCCTAAACACAGCCTCCGGAGAAACATACTAAAATTTGGGCGCAAATGGTTTTTGGTGTTTTGCCAGCGTCTGAGGCTGACATTCTTGCGTTAACGTTTTTTAAATTTTTTATTTTGGATACGCAGGGGTTATTAAGACAGGGGATGGGACGACAAAAGAAAGTACTTGATAAGGAGTGGGAGGTTAGATCACTTTCACAATATGATTATAATTCAAAGAATGATGACATGGACAGTCAGGACGACGAAATGTCCAGCGGAGAGGCAAACTATGGCATTCTGTACAATGATAGAGAAGAGCAAAGCGATGCACCTCTGAAGAAGGAAAAGTCTGAAAAACGGGCTTCAAGCCGAAGAGTGGTTAACAGGCCGGCGTCGCAGCCGCATATTAAGACCGTGAGCGGAGAGAATCGGCTCTGCTTCAAATACCCTACTAAAATGTGCGAAGAGGGCCGCTCGGGAGACTTGGGAATAGAAGAAGTTGAGTTTTCCATAAAATACGACATTGAAAACGTTGACATAGAAAAAATGACAGAAAAGTTTAAAATGGACAACAGCGTGTACCCACGGGCAAATGTGCCGTACGACCGATACCAAGGAAACCGGTGGGAGTACGAGACAGAGGTGAACAAGCTCGCCTGGAAGCTGGCTGCGCTGAACCCAAACCTGCTGTACGGGAAAAAGGGCATTGTCCAGCGGGCAGTTGACTCGTTCAGAAATCTGCACAGGTCAACCAGCTCGCGCCGGGTGGTGCGCATGAAGAAGATGAACGAAGGAACTCTTCGAAAGAGGCAGCCCGAGAGCTCGTCTGTGAACTCGCCCAGCGTGATAAGCGTCACATGGACACAGAAGGGGTCCACCAAGCGGTGCAAGGTGAGGATCGACATAGACTCCATAGACTACGACAAGATTGACAGCGACTTTAAGCTGAAGTACTCGGTGTTCAGCGGAGAGTTTGACGATCAGTCCTTTGGCCTGGGGAAGTGGGAAAACATGAACGAGGACAACATTCTTGCGGTGAAAATTGCATTCCTGAACGTGGACAACACGGCCTTTTGGAACGCCGTCAAAGTAACGGACAAGGTTACCATGCTGAGAAAGGCGGTTGAGGAGTATAAGACAAAAAAGACTTACGAGCAGCCACAGGAAGAGGCATCTTCTATCACAGACATGCAGCAGGAGGACCTGTACTTTATAGACCATCCGGAAATAAGCTACAGAGAAAAGTCGTTTTTCTACTACTTATAGGGGGAAAGCACACTACAGAAGAATAAAGCAGAGTCCTCTCATCTTTTGTCTTTGGCCTCGCTTGGGCGGCGTGTTTTGTGCCGTGCTCGGTAATTAATGTATTTGGTTGGGCAGGCGCAGATTTGGGAATCTCCGCCCTGCGCATTTGCAGAGCAGGCGCTTGCGCGGAGGGCCGTGAACACTCGCTTTTGGGCTGCTGGGGGCCTGCTTCCGGCCTGCCAGAGTTTCCGGCCTGCCTGCACCGGGCCCTATTTATTTGTGTGTGCTGTTTTCCTTATGTTTATTCAGCAACTTTGGACACTGATCAAGGACCCTTACCAAAACAATCCCGTCCGCATTATTGTGGAGATACTCCTTCTGGGGGTGATAGTAAAATACGCGTTTGAGCGAAAAGAGTCCAGTGATCCCGTGATTCTTTCGCAGGAGGAGGCCGAGCAGCTAATTGATGAGTGGGTGCCCAGAGAGCTGGGGCTGGACGACGACGACGAGCCCTTCCCGGATAGCAATGCTGTGAAATACGTTCTGTCGGCGTTCAATCCGTTTTGCTTCGGGTCTCCTGTGGAGGACTCGGGCGTGCAGGCCGGAGGGGGATCTCTTCCCGTGGAAACAAAGTCTCGCAATAAAGAAAAGCTGGACATTTTGGCAGAGACCATTGAGAAATACGGCGTGGGAACGTGCGGGCCCAGAGGCTTTTACGGGACCATTGACATCCACCTGGACCTGGAGAAAAAGCTTGCAGAAACACTGGGCACGCAGGGCGTGGTTTTGTACGCACACTCTCTGCTAGCCATTGCCAGCGTAATCAAGTGCTTCTGCAAGCGAGACGACGTGATATTCTATGACCACAGGTCGTCAATTAGCATTCGCCGGGGAATATACTCGTCCAAGGCCAAGGCCATTTCGTACGCGTCCACTGCAGACCTGTCTGTGAAGCTGGCTTTGGAGGAGTCTGTGCGCAACAAGAAGTTCATCATAACCGAGGGCGTGTTTGAAGAAACAGGCGAAACCGCAGACATTGCAGCAATTGTAAAGGCCCGAAACCATCACAAGGCGTTCCTCATTTTGGACGAGTCTGTCAGCATCCCGCTCCTGGGCAGCACCGGAGCAGTTGGGTTTTTTGGCGCAGACCCGAAAGAGGTGGACCTTCGAATTGGGTCGCTGTCCACGGGCATGGGGTCGGCTGGCGGCTTCTGTGCAGGCACGCGCGAGGCGTCGGACTTGCAAAGGCTAAGCAGTCTGGCGTATTGTTTTTCCGCCTCCCTTCCGGCGTATCTGGCGCATGCGGTTCTCCTGAACATAGAAGATGTTGTGTCCTGGGAGGAGACAAGAACGTCCGTCCAGCAGCACCTCTCCGGGTCGGACTCGTCCTCTGAGGAGTGCCAGTACACGCCAGCCATCGACTACCCGGTCAGAAAATCCGTGAAGTCCCCAAAGTTTCTTCCAAACTGCACGCGGGAAAAGAACCCGCTTGTAAACTATGCGGCAGCCGAAAAGTTCCGTCGGGTGTTCAACTCCTCAGCAGGAGGCATTCCGTTCCGCGTGCGCACAGACCGATTCACGCCCATTGCCCGGATTGTTCTTCACGAAGACCACCCAGACAACTCAAAGGCCTTTCTGGACATACACCGGGCACTTATCCAGAAGGGCGTGTACATCCGTCTGTCTGAGTACCCGGAGACCTCCTTCCTGGTCGCATTTTCAAACGGGTTCCTGCTGGAAAACGTCTCTGACCTGGCCCAGACCATTCTAGGCGTGATTTCAGAGACGTATTCAAACGCGTTCTAGCAGCGGAAATTCCAGTAAAAATGAGTATTGAGTTTTTTTTATTAGTTCATGTGCCTCATTTCCGACAGGAGTCTTTCCTGGCACCTCTTAGCGCTTCTAAGAGAGCCCAGTCTCTTCTTCAAGAACTTTCTCATCTTCTTTTCTTCTCCTCGTCTTCCAAAGTCAATGGCCTTCTTCTCGTAGGGGGCCAGTCCGCAGATCTCCTTGGCAATGTTCTTGGCCAGCTCAGTCTTTTCCATGGCGAGCTTTGCAAACTCTGTTGGGTTTGCCCTCAGGATTCTCTTGTGCTCAGACCTGGAGATGATTTTTGTCGTTGGGTGTCCGCTGTTTTTTCCAAATATGGTTCCGTTTCCGTGTGGCTTTCCTTCTATTGGCTGGAGTGCGTTTATATTTATCTTCATGCAGGGATAAAATAAAAATGAAAAAGTTTTCTACATGCACAGACAACGGAAATGCCCAAAGCCCGAAAGCAGCCACCACAGAAAGAACACGAAAAAAAACTAGGCTGTAGAAACGTGCATTTTTGCGTGTTTTCCCCATAGAAGACGATGGCTTTATCGGCAGACGATAGGGCGCAGAAATGAGCATGTGCGGAGAGGTGTGTTTGAGGTGCTTTGGGCGCATAGCAGGCAAGCGCCAGACTTTTCTGGCTTTGAGTGCTTGGGCTCTTAAGCCGGCATGTGCTTTCTTCCGCTGCGCCATGGTTTTTGCTGGGGCGTGGGCTTCGGGATGTGCGGGGTTGGTGCGCCGCTTTCTCTTTTTATTCACTTTTGTTTTTATTTTGCTATGAAGCTGTACGAACTAAGAAAAGAAGTGAATCAAATGTCGAGCACGCTGGAGGAGTACATTGTTTCCTCCCAGACCCCGCCGTCTAAGGAGCTTGAGTCCATTCGGGACAAAATACGAAGCATGCACGAGGAGTCGCAGAAAGTAGACGCGGTCTCGGAGTATTTAATGGTAGACAGGCACGTGCTGGGAATGGCTTTCACGCGGGCCCTTCTTTTGATTCGAATCCTATCTCCAAAAACAGACATTGAGATGAATCTCGGGTGTCTGCAGAGAAACCTAAAGCCAAGCATGCTGCAGATGGGCGGGAAAGAGATACTTTTGGAGGCAGTATACATATACATTCTGGACAACCAGCAGTCGCAGGAGATAATCGAGGTAGTGCGCATGCTGAAGAACAAGCTGCAGATAAAGAAAATGATCACGAAGAAAACCACAGAGCTTGAGAAAATGATACAAATTCGCGTGAGCCAGATAGTAGAGACCAAGGTGAAGGAGGTGCTTCCAATAACACAGTGCGAGACGCCAAACTCGCTGATCATGGCTCTGAGCACAATCCTGGAGGTGGACAGCATAAAGTACATGGAGGACATTCTGGCTAATAACGTGCACCCGCCTGTTGACATCAGAAACATACTGCGGCAGCTGATCCTTATTGAGAGCGTGGAGATCACCAACGAGTATCTGGAGGTGTACTATCTGATGCTGTGCATGCTGTCCAAGTACGTATCCCTGCGCAAGAAGCGAGACCTAGTCAACAGCAAAGACGCCATATACGAAATACTGGACGACGACTGCGTGGGGATCATGGTCCGCATACTGGAGAAGGAGTGTGTGCCCAGCAGGATTCGGGTGGAGATCATGAACATTCTTGTAGAAAGCGACATACAGACCATAAACTACATGCACGTCTCCGTCGACAGCGCCAAGCTGATCTCGTTTATCCGGTACGTGGTGAAGAACAGCGACCAGGTTGGCCTGCTCATGGAAATACTTGAGGCGCTGGAGATAGAAATAACGGACGATGGAAACGAAACAGAAATATCGAACCTCATTGTGATAATGGACTTCCTGAACATTATTTTGCGCACATACACGAGCAGCGCAGAGTCCGCGAGCAGCGAGTGCATGCCCGGATACCTGGACCAGTCAAAGAGGTGCTTGGACCCGGGAAGCAGCGCCCACGCTCTGCAAATGTCCAGCCTGTCCAGGCTAAATGCAGCTGTCAGCAACAGCATATCCCTGGAGAGGTACATTGGAACCAGCATCATGGAGGTGTACAACAGCATAATACCAAATGTTTCCAACCCCATTATTATATACACGTACCTCAAGATATTCAGCAAGCTGCTAACGGCAGTCGACGCGGCAGACCCATCCCTGCACTACTATGGGTCTGTAAGCAACCGAAACAGCCTGCTTAGCCACAGCATAAACGCGCTGGGGTCTGTGCTGCGGAGCCTCAGCATGTACGTGGTGCAGGGCGACACGCTGTACGCTGAAGTGCCTGCTGTGAAGCTGTACGACCTGGAGAGCCCGCACAGCGCAATATGCATGGAGGCAGCCCCCAACAGCAAAGACATTATGCTGGAGTCTGTGCGGATGCTGTTCTTTATCATACTCCAGCTGCCCGAGCCCATAAAAAACACAATAAGCACAAGCTACGTGCTGAACATCGTGTTCCGGGCAATCAGCCTGGACAGCGAGCCTGTGCCAAGCGACATACTGGCGTTCGTGAGAGGCTTTTTCACGGCGCCTATTTTGCACAAGCTGGCAAACTCGCTGGGCGGAAATCTGTATGCGTTTATCTCGATGCTTATTGCAAAGGGCGAGCTGGAGACTGTGTACAATCTGGTGCAGAACAGCAACAAGCTGTACAAGGGGATTCTGTGCAAGGACATTTTGACCGAGGAAATTTTTGTCGAGCACAAAGAGGAAAACGTGCTGTACAGCCTGCTAAGCACAATGATCATGCAGTACTACACAGAAAACAGCACGCTCAACAACAGCGAGCTGAATGCAAAAATTGTGGAGCTGTACAACTCAGTGTGCAACCACGTAAAAAAGAGCCCGCAAATGCCAGCCTTTCTGCGGGAAAGCCGAGAGTTCGGGTACTTTTTCAAAATGCTGTGCGTGGTTGGAAAGGAGCTGGAGCTCGACTGCAGCGGAATGCTTAGGCTCCTGCTGGCTGCAGCCGGCGCCCCAAATGCAAGCGTAGACGAGTGCCAGGGCGCGGTTCTGTACAACAGCAGCAGCCGAAACATATCTGAGCTGTACTACTTCTACCACTTTGTATGCAAGGGCGTTAGGCTGGACAGGAAGCTTACGCTAGACAAGACTGAATCGGGCAGCGGCTGCGGGCTTCTGTGCATGAACGAAATGCAAAACTCGCATGGCAGCAACATTTTGAAGTATCTGGCGCTCGTGGCGCTCGACGGGGAGCAGGTTAAGGAAAAAAGCCACATCCAAATGTACAAGGACCTTGACCTTTCTGCAGTTTCTGCGGGAGAGCGCGCCCTGTTCACCAACCAGATATACAGGAGCATGTTTCTGACTGGGCGGGTGCAAACGGGAAACTACACAGGCCTGAGCCCGAGCAGCAGCACGTGCAAGACAGCGGGCAGCGAGCCTGCCGAAGGAAAGCCTGCCAAGAAAGAGAGCCAGAAAGAAGACGGAGCAATGCTTGGTGGCGTGTGTGCAAAAGAGTACTCGTATGCGGATATGTCCATTAGATCGGCCATAAAAGCCACGATGGACACAGGCGCGCCCCACATTCTTCCGCACACGATTCTGTCGGTTGGAGAGCCCGGCCTGGTTTCGGCGCTTCTGTATACGCTGTACAGCAAGTCCCCTAACTCTGCCGTTGTGCTTTCATACATCAAGAAGATGCGAAAATACACAAAAAATGACAGCACGGTGTACACGAGGGTTCTTTCGTCTATTATACTATGATTGCCTGAAAGCCTGTGCCCTGATGACTGCGCGTGCTTTCTGCGTTAATAAACAAGACATGTTTTAAACTGCTGTTTTTGCCTTTTCTGCAGCGAATTCGGTGCCAGAACCCCTCAGACGCCCATGCTCTTTTTGTTTTGGGACTCCCACGCTCTATGCGCATGGAGAGCGCGCCTTCTTAACCCTCCAAAACACACCTAGGCAAATGCGTGCACAGCGGGAAATTAATCAACAAATCTAACTAGTTCAAAAAATGCGTGCACAGTGCTATATTCCGAGGCTACAGCTCTACAATAAAAATAAAAAAGCGTCCAGAATGCAGACAGTGTACACTTTTTATGTGGAAAAAACATGCCGAAATGTGCAAAAGCGAAAACTGGCACACGCCCGGCCAAACCACCAGGGCGCATGAAGGGCGGGCCTGGGGTAAAAAAACAGGAACAGCCATCAGCTCTCTTGGCAGTGCGCAGAAAAGGCAATTTCCGCTGGAAGGTAAAAGCAATCCAACAGAATCAAGAAAAATATTAAACATCTTTTATTTTTTATATTTCGAATGGATGCAAATAATGGGCTAATAGTTGGATGTAAAGTGTCTGTGTCCAGCATGCAAAACAACGAAGAGCTCACGCGAAGGGCCGAAATTATAGCGATCCGCAATACCCCGGACGGGGCGCTGTACTATGTGCACTATATTGGCTTCAACAAAAGGCTGGACGAGTGGATTTCGCACGAAAAAGTAGACACAAAGACAATTGAGTTTCCAAAAAAGAAAAAGCAGAAAGAAGAGCCAAAGAACAAAAACACAGCTGTGGTGGCAGACGAGGTGTACAGGGTGAAAAACATCGAAAAAGTCACAATGGGGGAGTACACAGTGGACAGCTGGTATTTCTCGCCGTACCCGAAAGACATGCAGAAGGACATAATTGTGTGCGAGTACTGCCTGTACTACTTCAACACAGAGCAGGAGCACGCGGAGCACTTTGAAAAGTGCAAGCACAAGCGGCCGCCCGGGAGGCAAATATACAGAAAAGGCGGCATTTCCTTTTTTGAGCTTGACGGAGTAGTGCACAGCAACTACAGTAGAAACCTGTCGCTCCTGTCCAAGCTGTTTTTAGACCATAAAACGCTCTTCTACGACATAGATGTATTTTTGTTTTATGTTATGTGCATATACAACCCGAGCGACCCCGAGGAGGCGCGCGAGTACAAAATTGTAGGATACTTCTCAAAGGAAAAAGAGTCGCAGCACGGGTACAACATAGCGTGTCTTTTGGTTCTGCCGCAGCACCAGAGAAAAGGGTACGGGAAAATACTCATAGACTTTTCCTATCTGCTGAGCAAAAGAGAAAGAGTTTCGGCGTCGCCCGAGAAGCCGCTTAGCGACCTGGGGCTCCTCAGCTATCGAGAGTACTGGATAGGCGTGATATCAAACATACTTATCTACAACCGGCTGATATCAATAAACGACATACGAGACATGAGCAGCATAACAGTGGAGGACATCATACACACACTGCAGCATAACAACATGCTTGTGTACTATAATGGGATGCCCTCTATAGTCATACGGGATGAGCTGATAAATAAGTACAAAGAGCCCCGGGGCGTGCAGCTAGACCCAGAGTATCTGGTGTGGGAGCCTCTGTACCAGTAGGCGCGCGCAAGCCCCACGCCAAACAACCAACATGTACTAATATACACTTGCGGCTTAAAGCATGCCCATTTGGGGCTCCGAGGGGCCTTCAAGCTCAGATTTTTCAAAGCCCTGCGGGCTTGCTTTTATTAACACAGAGCAAAGCATCAACGAGATAAGCACCCCAAACGCAGAACACCTCAAAAATTATGCATCTTTATAGGCAAAGAACTAAAGTTTTTTACAAAAACATCAAGTTGATATTTGAAATTAGATTGCCGGATGCTGTAGAAATTTCCGCTCGGGGCAAGCGTGCGCCGAGCATAATTTGCGGTTTATTTCGCACTCGCCCGTATTTTATTTTATTTATTTTTGCAAATAAATGGGCTTGGATATTTCTATACGAAGAGTGGAAAGCATTGAATTTGGTATACTTTCTCCAGAGGATATTATCGCAATGAGCGTGTGCAAAATCGAGTATCCAGAAACAATGGAAAGCGGAGTGCCCAAGGAGGGAGGGCTGGTGGACTTGAGGTTGGGAACCTCCGAAAGAGGGTTTCTGTGTAGCACGTGCGGACACAGATCGGACAGCTGCGTCGGGCACTTTGGGTACATTGAGCTGGCAAAGCCGGTGTTCCACATAGGCTATATAGGAAAGATAAAGAAGGTCCTGGAGTGTGTCTGTTTCTTCTGCTCCAAGCTGCGGGTTGAAAAAAGCGCGCTAAGCTCTCCCAAGCCGCGAACACAGAAAGAAAGAAAGCGAAGGCTGAACCAAGTTTGGAATCTGGCCAAAAACAGGGCTGTTTGCATGGGAGAGATGATAAAAAACGAGGAGAACCCGGAGGAGCACGTGCGCACAGGATGCGAAAACAGGCAGCCCACAATTCGGAAGGAGGGCCTGCATCTGCTGGCGTTCCAGAAGGGCGACGAGTCGTCGGAGGGGAAGACTGTGCTGAGCGCGGAGAAGGTGCTTGAAATTCTGAAGCGCATTCCAGAGGAGGACATCGAAGCGCTGGGGTTTGACCTGGAAAAAGCCAGGCCAGAGTGGATGGTTATCCGAGTGCTGCCTGTGCCGCCCCCACAGGTGCGGCCGTCTATTGTGATGGAGGGCTCTTTGCGGTGCGAGGACGACTTGACGCACAAGCTCGCAGACATTATCAAGGCAAGCAACAACCTGAAAAGATACGAGCAGGAGGGTGTGGCAGGACACATCATACGGGACTACGAGCAGCTTCTTCAGTTCCACATTGCCACGCTGATAAACAACGACATTTCAGGGCAGCCGCAGTCTCTGCAGAAGAACGGGCGGCCGCTGAAGTCGATCCGGGCAAGGCTGCGCGGAAAGGAGGGCCGCGTTCGAGGAAACCTTATGGGGAAGCGAGTGGACTTCAGTGCGCGTACAGTCATAACGGCAGACCCGAACATAAGCATGAACGAAGTGGGGGTGCCAGAGGAAATAGCCAAAATGCTCACGTTCCCAGAGAGGGCAACCGAGTACAACATAGACCAGCTGACGCGTCTGGTGCACAGAGGCCCGTACAACCACCCAGGCGCAAACTACATCATCCGCGACGACGGACAGAAAATCGACCTTAGGTTCCACAAAGGCGAAGTAAACTTGCAGGTTGGGTACGTTGTGGAAAGACACCTGAAAAATGGAGACACGGTGTTGTTCAACAGGCAGCCGTCCCTGCACAAAATGTCCATGATGGCGCACCGAGCAAGAGTGATGAAGTACTCCACGTTTAGGCTTAACCTGAGCGTCACTGCCCCGTACAACGCAGACTTTGACGGAGACGAAATGAACCTGCATCTCCCGCAGTCGATACCAGCGCAGGCCGAGCTGAAGGAGCTGGCGCTGGTGGAGAAGAACATTGTGTCGCCGCAGAGTAACAAGCCGGTTATGGGGATAGTGCAGGACACGCTCATGGGCGTGTACAAGCTCACGCGAAGAGACCTGTTTTTGACCAAGCCGCAGGTGATGCATCTTTTGTACGCAATCGACAACGAGAAGTCGCAAATAAAGCCGGCGATTCTCAGACCTGCGGTTTTGTACACGGGAAAGCAGATCTTCTCGGCAACCCTGCCAGACGTAACATACACCGGGCTGCACTCAGAGCACCAGCACGGGAAAAAACACGTGGGAAACCCCATGGACAGCGAAGTGCTCATAAAGAGCGGAGAGCTGCTTGCTGGGATAATTTGTAAAAAAACCGTTGGAACAGCCTCGGGCGGGCTCATACATGTGATAGCAAACGACTTCCCCAGAGACGTGTGCGTGTCCTTCATAGACGCCCTGCAGAGGGCGATCAGCGCCTGGCTGATGGCATACGAGACGTTTTCGGTGGGAATAGGCGACACCATAGCAGACCCGTCGTCGATGGACTCGATAAAGGAGGCAATCGAGCGGGCGAAGGGAGAGGTGCGCGAAATCATTGAAAAAGCAGAGACAGACAACCTTGAAAGACTTCCTGGAATGTCCATGCAGGAGTCTTTTGAGGCAGCAGTTACGCTCGCTCTTAACAAGGCCAGAGACACGAGCGGAACATCAACACAGAAAAGCCTTCGGTCCCAAAACAACATCAAGCAGATGGTGGTGTCTGGGTCAAAGGGGTCGTACATCAACATATCACAGATGAGTGCCTGTGTGGGACAGCAGAGCATAGAGGGAAAACGAATTCTGCACGGATTCAGAGACCGATCTCTCCCACACTTCACAAAGGACGACTGCACGGCAGAGGCGCGCGGCTTCGTAAGCAGCTCGTATGTTGCAGGGCTGTCGCCGGTTGAATTCTTCTTTCACGCGATGGGAGGTAGAGAAGGTCTGATCGACACGGCGGTCAAAACTGCAGAAACGGGATATATCCAGAGAAGGCTTATTAAAGCCCTGGAAGACGCGCAGATCAGACACGACAAGAGCGTGCGAGACGGAGAGGGGCATGTTGTTCAGTGCGCGTATGGAGGCGACTGCTTTGACGCAACGTTTGTGGAAATGCAGGCGCTTTCTTTGTTTTGCTCGCCAGCGGAGTTTGACCGGCTTTATGTGATCGACTACTCGGCGCTGACTGAGTATGCGCTGTCGCAGGAAATGCTCAGCACGCTTCGAACGGGAAAAACCAAGACCATTTTGGCTGCTGAGGTAAGGATGCTTCAGGAGGAGGCGAGGGCGCTCAGAGAGAGGCACGCAAGCTCAAAGAAGCCGCTTCCAGTGCCCCTGGAGCGGATTTTCAGGGTGGCGCAGGAGCTCCACACCATGCCTGGGGTTTTGCGGAGCATACACGCAAGCATGCCGCGGCTCCTGGAGGAGTGGGGGCGCCTGCTCACGCCGGAAAGAATTGTGCGCACGCGGGAGGCTTTGGAAAGAGAGCTCCAGAGCGCGATCAGCCCGGTTGAGGAAATATCCGAGGTTGCGTTTTCTCTGTTCAAGGCGCACCTTAGAGGCTATTTCACCGTTAAAAGAATACTTGTAGAGTACAGGCTGTCGGCGCAGGCGTTTGAGTGGGCAGTAGACAAAATTCGCACGTCTTTCCTGCGGTCGATCGTTTCAGCCGGAGAGATGGTGGGAACCCTGGCGGCGCAGAGCATTGGAGAGCCAGCCACACAGATGACGCTGAACACGTTCCACTTGGCTGGTGTGGCCAGCACCGTCACTAGAGGAGTCCCGCGGCTGAAGGAAATCATAAACGCAGCGCAAACGATCAAAACCCCCTCGCTGACAATATATCTGAGGGAAGACATTGGAAACACGCTGGAAGGCGCGAAGAGGGCGCAGCAGGAAATAGAGCGGTGCTATCTGAAAGACGTGCTGGTGCAGTCAGAGATCCTGTATGACCCCACAATGCGCGCGGTCAAGGAGGACGAGGACTTTATATTCGCGTACGGAGTGCTGGACCCAGGAGTGTACAGCCCGGAGTCGCCGTGGATGCTAAGGCTTGTTCTGAACAGAAGCGCTATGCTGGACGCTGGCGTGGGGATAGAGCAGGTGGCAGAGGCCATCGAGAAGAAGACGCAGTATAAAGCCATGCACTCAGACGACAACTCGCCGCAGCAGATAATTCGATGCATGCTCCCGGATGCCGAGGACAGTTTGCGAAGAATAGAGACATCTATTGTGTCAATCATGATAAAGGGGCTGCCAAAGATAAAGCGAGTGTTTATCAACGAGGGAACAGGGCCGGATGGGAAAAAAGAGTACATTTTGCAAAGCGAGGGAGTCGGCCTGCAGGATGTGCTGAGCCATCCGCTGGTTGACCCCTCGAGAACCACGTCAAACGACCCCTTGGAAATATGCAAGGTTCTGGGCATTGAGGCGGCTAGAACAAGCATACTCAATGAGATCAGGGCGGTTATAGAAAGCGACGGGTCCTATGTGAACTTTAGGCATCTGTCAATACTTGCCGATATTATGACGCAGCGGGGCATTATCTGCGGAATAACCAGGCATGGAACAAACAGGGGAGAGGCGGGCGCGCTGATGCGGTGCTCGTTTGAGGAGACCGTTGAGATACTTCTAGAGGCGGGCGCAACTGCCGAAATAGACTCGTGCAAGGGCGTGGTCGAGAGCGTTATGCTGGGGAAGGTTGCTGCAATAGGAACCGGAATAACAGACCTGCTGGTGGACAAGGAAGGCATCGAGACCGGAATAATGGCCATGGAGAAGTACGAGTTTGAAGACGAAAGCTCAGAGGGGACGCCGACGGGCCTGATGTCCCCAACAAGCACTGCCTACTCGGACTACTCAACAGGCTCGAACAAGTCCGACGATCTGCTCTATTTGGGGTCGCCGCAGAACGAGTCTGGATACGCCCCGTCCAGCCCCAGTCTGTCGTACTCAATGGGCGACTACATGCCAAGCTCGTACGCGCCGTCGTCTCCAAGCATACACTCGCCCAGCATTTTCCACACCCCAGGAAGCGAGTATGTTCCGCAGTCGCCGCGCAGGCCCGGGGCATACCAGAACATTGGCAGCCCAAGCACAGGCGGGTTTGGAATAAGCTCGCCAAGCTCCCAGAAGCTGTACTCGCCGTTTACGCCAGCACTTGTTCAGAGAACTTTTGACAGTGAAGAGGACGACAAAAGCTCTGACAAAAGCGGCAGCTCGGAAGAAAGCTCTGAATAGTCAGACAGTCTGTCATCCAAGCACAAATAAATATGCGTAATAGTAGTTCTGGTTGGTTTGTGCGGTGTTTGTGCTTGAGGACCCAGATGCGCGGGTGTGGGCTTTGGAGCTGCAGAACGAGAGGGCGAGGGCTGCGTAGGCATAGGCAGCTGGAGGCTTGTGGGAGTGCGCGTGCTTGGGGCGCACACCCAGCTGTTTTGTTTTTCTACAGAATATTGAAATGTTCTTTCTTTTTCATGCGCATGGAAAGTGTTTCTACGGGGGCAGAGGCAGTGGTGTACAAAAGAGATGCATACATTCTGAAGGTGCGCGTGCAGAAAACTTACAGAATTCCCGAAATAGACAGCAGCATACGAAAGTCCCGAACGCGGCTTGAGCAGATGCTCCTGCGCAGAATCGAGCACTTGGACATCTCCCCCAAAGTGCACGAGCTGGGGCCGGAAGAGGCGGCAGAGCTGCTCGAAATAAGCAGCAGCATGCAGCCTATGTACACTATAAAAATGGACTGTCTATCCGGAGTAACCCTAAAAGATGCACTCTTGGCTGCTGGAAAGGAAGGCCAAGCCCGCACAATGGAACTTCTGTGTAAGGTGTACGCATCTGTAGGGAAGCTGCACGCAGCAGGCGTGATGCACGGCGACCTTACTTTGAACAATTTTATAATAGACGGAGAGTCAGTGAAAATACTGGACTTTGGCTTGGGGAAGCTTGGGGTCAAGGCAGAAGACAAAGCTGTGGACTTGTATGTGCTGGAGAAAACAATTTTGGCCAGCCAGAACTTGGCTCTTGAGGACCTGTGCAGGGTCGCTCTTCCAGAGTATGAAAAGCATACGCAGAAAGGCGGAATCGTGCTGGACAAACTAAAGGAGGTTCGCAGGCGAGGGAGAAAGCGGGAGCTTAGTGCAGTGGGATAGCCCGCTCCAGGACATAAAAGACCAGGCGCAAGAGGCGCTGCATAACAGAAAGTCTTGGGTGCTCGCTCTGTGCCCTGTCTTTACATCCGCACGCTGTGCCCTAGACAGAGCGCGATAATCTAATAAATGCCAGGCGCAGTCAAACTATGCATCTTTGGATGGGCTGGAGACAAAGGCCAAAAATCCTCCCTTGGGCCCAAACAGCCCAGCCTAAACACCCGCGCGGAAATACAGCAGCAATGCCGCCTAAATGGGCAGTTTCTGGCGTGTTTGGAGTTTGCCTTCTGTTTTTGGCCTTTTTGCTCCTGCCACGCGTGCCTTTACGCATGCCCGTCCGTGTTTTTGGAAAAGAAAAGGCTTTCTCCATAACAGCTCAGAGCCTCTGCACGCGCTGCGAACATGCATGCGAAGGGCCGCTATGCAGGCGCTTATCTTTTATTATCTGTTTTGGGATAGCTGTGCTTGATATTGTGCTCTGGGGTGCTTTTGTCTGATGGCAATTAATTTTAAGTTTTTAATTATTTCGCAAGCATGGGGCATCGCCCAGGCAATTTTAATAGGGAGCTGCTGGGCGCGTGCATTTATGTAAAAAATATTTAATATTTCAATGCTAGCGCAGGGAGCTGATTTTGTGGCGCATGCGAAAGGAAAAAAAGTGCAGGTATACGCGCTGTCTAGTGGAATGGCGGCAGTTTGCACTATAAAAGGAAGCTCTGAAATAAGCGCAATTTCCTGTGATGCGAGCGACGCTTTTCTGCTGGTTGGCACCGCCAGTGGGGCGCTTTATTACTGCAACATGAGCGAAAAAAAGGAGGTCTTGCTGCTTGAAGACGCGGAAGAGATACACAAAATGAGCCTAAAAATCACCTCTATATACATGCTGAACGGCATAGTCTATGTGACGTCCGAGAATGGGGCTGTGCAGATACTATCAATAGAAATTGCGCAGGAAAAGCAGCACACCAGCATGCAAAGCAGCCTTACTGTAGAGGCCGAGGAGAAAGAAGGGTGGATGGAGGAGATTGAGTCGATATGCGAAACCGAGTCGCTGAGCATGAACATTAGCAAGGCCGTGGGCTCAGCGCACGTGTTCAAGCCCCTCCGGGAGATAAAGCACAACACGCCAATCAGCAGCACTGTTGTGTGCGGAGTGAACATATACATACTTGACATGCGAGGGCGGGTGATTGTGTTTCCGTCCAAAGTGGTTTACGACAACATATCGGAGATACACTTTCGAAAGTACTTGTTCTGTGTGGACGGCAACACGGTGTTTGCAGAAGTGGGGCAGGTCTTCACGTCGGTTTACTTTGCAGAGGGCCCAATCAAGGGCATATTCAGCACGCAGGAGGGCGGGTACTTTTTTGTGCTCACAGACAAGGCGGTTGAGGTTATGAAGATAGAGGAAAAGGGAGGGAAACGGGTGCACCGGCACGAGCTGACAAAAGACGTGAGCGAAATAGTGGTGGACTCGCAGCGGTCCTTGATATACGCCATGGTGGGCAGCAAGCCTGCCCGGATGGACATCGGGTATGTGTGGATAGATAAGAAGATGGAGGATCTGAAGATAGAGGGAAGCACCATAAAGGAGGTGCGCCGGGAGGAGTCTGAGACAGAAGAGGGAGACGAGTACTTTGACATTCCTGCTGTAAAGGCGGTTAAAGACATGGCTCTTCCGTCCATAAAGTACTCGAGTGCGAGCACAAAGCCGTCTATGTACACCGGGGCGTTTGAAGACCATGCAGACGACGGCTGCGAAAAGGCAGACTCAGAGATAGAAGAGCTGTTTGCCTCTGAGGACGGCTTTGCAGAGAGGAAGACGGCTGTGGAAATGCAGATGGAGAAGGCGTCTGCGCCACTAGCCAGCAGAAGGCCCTGCGTGAAGAATAAGGTGTGCGGGCCTGTGGAGGTGTGTAACGGGCAGGAGAAGCTGCTTTATTGGTCTGCGGAGTGCAGCATTAATCTAACGAACAAGACGGACTACAGGCAGCTCGAGGTGAAGGTTCGTGCACAGAGCGTGGAGATGTCTATTATAAAGGAGGCTGGAGAGGTGCACTTGGCTGCCGGCTCAAAAAGCCTTTTAGTGGTTTGCGTAGACTCCCTCATAAAGGTTTACCACAGCAAAATCGGTGTGTTTTCAGAAAACTCGCTTGTAAAGACAGTTTCTCTCTCCCGCAAGGTGGAGCGGCTTCTTTGTGGACAGGAATACTTCTGCGTCCTGGCCGAGGACCGGCTGGCAATGAGCTTTTCTGTGTACTCCGCGGGCATTCAGGAAATATACAGCACTTTTGGCACCTTCCGAGGGGTGGCCGCGTGTGGCGAGTATATAGGGATGATTGTAGAGCAAGGCGAGGGCGTGTCGGTGAGGGTGCTTAAGCACAGCGAAGGCCGAGTCAAGAGCGTGAGCTGTGGGTATTTTGGAAGGCAGGCGATAGACTTCTGCAGCATATCGGCAGAAGGCATACTTGTTTTTGAAGCTGCAGGAGAGCTGTATCTTCTGGGCGCCGACAGAATTGTCACGCTGAGCGGGTCGGTGCCAGGAGTGCCCATTTCTGTTGTGGGCGGGAACATTGCATATTTGCTGCAGGGAGAAAACGGGAGCGTGCAGATACACCCAGAGAGCGTCCACTACATCGAGCTGAATAGGGAGTGCTCCCTCGGCTTGAAAACTGGCGTGTATCAGGAGGTGGTGAAAGAAATAGCCGATGCATGCACAGCTGGCCCAGGCCCTGCGGGACAAAGCAGCGGTGGCACGTGCCCACGGGATACAGGCGCTTCTGAAGACGAGAATTTCATGTATCTCAACAGGAAACACAAAAAGCCTGAGAGCGCCCGAGAAAGCAGCGCACATGTGCCAGAAACAGGCAGTTTGGGAGCATCGCCAATGCACACGCCTACAAAAAAGGTAAAGCACACAAATCCATTTGCCAGGACATAGCTAGAATGAGAAAGCACAGAGACTGTGCATGCTGGGTAGATTTGAAATGGTCAATGTGCAAAAATCGCACGCAACAACGCAGCGCGCCCAGCATATTCCGGCCTGCTCGCATCTGTTCGGGCGTGGCAGCCCCCAGCGCCTTGCTCAGATGCTTATCTTGCAGCTTTGGAGCTTTGCATCTATCTATAAATAAACATTTATGAGAATTCGGGTTGTGGTGCTATGACATTCTAAAGCCAAGCGCGTTCTCATGCGCCAAAAAGAAAAGAGACTTCAAGGCTTTTCTTAGAAGGGCCTAGAAAAGCGCGGACCCCTCTGTGCATTCTCCAAGCCAAAGCCCAGCGAATTAGCATCGCCAAAGCTATGGTTCTTGAAATCAATTCTTCATCATGCTTTCTGAAAGACAGCAGCAAACACAAAGAGTTTTACATTTCAGACGAAAAAATGCGGAAGCGGATACAAGAAGGCATGGGAGGCTCCGGCTTACATAAACAGAAGAAGTTATTTCTATAGTTATTATTGGCCAGCTGCGAGAAAATGGAGTTTGCGCCAGGCCGGTTGGCTACTAACTCTCAGAGCTTAAAAATGCACTGCTTGCTTTTATTGTCAGATACACTGCCAGAAACAGCGTCTAGCAGGCAGCGCGCCAAAAAATGTTTAAGTAATGCAGAAAGGCTGCTGGCTCAGCCGGAGTGCTGCTCTCCTGCCACTCTACTCTTCGTTTGCCCACTCCTCCAGCGCCTTGAAAAGCGGCTGCTGCGGGAACTCCAAGCCTGGCGCGTGCACCATGTAGTCCATTGCAAGGAAACCCTCCTCGGGGATCTCGATGGTTTTGTACCTCTGGCTGAAATGGGTGAGATAGAGCTTTTTTGCACGCGCGTCCTTGAACACCTTCACTGCATCTGCGGTTGTTGAGTGGTGGGTGAACTTGGCATTCTCCGCTTCTTCCTCTTCAAACGTGCCTTCGTGGATCATTAGGTTTGCGCCCCACGACAGGTCTGAAAACTTTCTATTCGGAAGCGTGTCCCCTGAGTATGTAACAGAATACGGCGCCGACTCTGAGCGCGCATCAACCCGAACGCTGTAGCTGTCGTGTATGTGCAGCGCATTGCACATGTACACTGTGTACAAAAGCTCCCCAATCTGCAGCCTTTCTTGCTTATTTTCTTGCACATCCACGTTCACAAACTCAATAAAGGGCGCGTCAAGGAAAGTAGAGTGCACCGCAGCAGAATACACTTTGTCCTTGGAGGATAGCCTGTACTGCAGCGGGTTTATGCATGTTTCGCCCCACTCAACTGTTTTTTTAACATAAATGTACACTCTGACGCCGGCTTTTTCCACGAATATGTGCTCGTTCGAGTCCTCTACATGTATGCGGACGCGGATGTCTACGCTGTTCTGCACAAATATGCACGACAGCCCAAAGTAGCGCAGAGCAGGAACCATTTCTTTGTGCCCAAGCAGCACAACTGTTTTGTTCTTTCTTTCCTGGCACCTCTTCAGCACAGAAAATGCGCCCAGAATATGGTCTGCGTGCCGGTGCGACAAAACCATCGCCTTTATGTCGCTGTAGTTGTATGTGTAGTTCGCGCACATTTTGCTCAGCTGCGTGTGGGTGTCCTCCCCGCAGTCCAGAAGAATAGCTCCTCTCTGCGAGCACATCATAATAGAAGACACGTTTCGAATGACCCCAGGCACAGCTGCTGCCGTCCCCAGAAAGACTGTGTATAGCACATCCTCGCATAGAAGGCTGCTTTCCTCTTGGCCCTCCCTGCTGGCTTTGATAAAGCTTACTGAGCCAGACGCGCGTTCGTCTCTTTTCCAGGGCGCATGCACTGTCCTGTCTTCTTTAGAATACTCAATTTCTGAGCGGTCTGTCAGCACTGTCGACCTGTGAAAAAATCGTGTAAATTTTGGAGAGTACACAACAGGCCTTACAATCCCCTTATACTCCGGGCAGACTCTGTCGTAGAAGTCCTTCACCCGGTCGCACTCGGTTTCTGTGCACATCACCACATACACGTTTACATGGTGCGGGGTTCCCTTGGCATACGCACGGGCAGCTGCTTTGGCAGCATTTTCGGCCTTGCTAAGCGCAAAGTGTTCAGCCTTTTTGTCTTTGTATGCTTCGGGGGCAGCCCGTATGATTATGTCCACGCTAGATCTAGCAGGCCCAAGAGCCGCACGTATTTCCTCGGGGTTTACGCACTTGCATAAGAGCGTAATCACCAGTATCTTTGGGTAGCTAGTACATGGCTTTCTCATCTTCTCCAAATAGTGCGTGACCCCGTCTATGCAGACACTCCCTGTCTTGTTTATTTGCATAATGTCTGCCTTGCTCAGTATCCCATGCGCCGCCGCCTTCTGCACATCAAACCCGCCCACCTTGGGGCTTAGTTGGACCTCTGTATACACGGCCTTTGCTGTCTCCTTCGTGCGTATGTGCCAGAAGGCGCCTTGCTGTCCGGCATGCGGCTCAAAAAACTCCAAGTTTCCTATGCTCAGCCCCACAACAGACGCAGCCTTTTGCGCGCTGGCCGTGCATATGCATGTTGCCGTGTGCTGCTGGTCGTGGATTCCGTGCGTTAAAACCGCGGATATTGCAGGAATAACCTCGTAGTTGCTGGTTATGCACATGACAGATAGTTTTTGCCACTTGATTTTGTTCCTGGATGTATATCTCTGCATGCCCTCAAACCCGCCGATCAGAATGTATTCGGCTGTTTTTGCGTTTACTATCCGGACCGCAGACCCGCTTTCTGTTGTGTGTATGCAGACTCTGTACATTTTCGTCTTTTCTATTTTCTATTTTTATTTTCAGTTTTTAGCTCCCCTGCAATGGGTTTAACAAGGAATGGAAAACACAAGAGAAAGAGCACCGGAGGAAAAAGGTCTCTAAGAATAACTAGAAAGAAGCACGCAATTGCCAGGCAATCATCCAACACTAGAGTGGGTACCACAAAGGTAAAACAGCTTAGAGTGAGAGGAGGATCGCACAAAATGAGAGCACTTCGTCTGGCCAGCGGCAGTTTCACGCTCAAGACCCACCGCATTTCCATGAAGTGTGCAATCACCCAGGTCGTGTATCACGCAAGCAACAACGAGTTGGTAAGAACCAACACGCTGACAAAGGGCTGTGTGGTCAAGCTAGACCCAACAGGATACACCCCAGTTATTGAGGAGATCCTTGAGAAGGAGGCAGACATAAAAGATATTGACCCAGTCTTTGTTGAAGAGTTCAAGCAGGGCAACTTGTTCGGAGTAGTCACATCCAGGCCAGGGCAGGCTGGATGCGCAGACGGCCACATTCTGCAGGCCGATGAGCTTGCTTTCTACATGAAGAGATTTAAGAGCAGCAAGCAGAAAAAATAAATAACTGAATCTTCGTACGATGTGTGTGCTTTTGGGCTTTGCTCTGCCTCTATGGGTTCGGGCAGCCTTTGCCTTTTCGTGCGCGGACGTGCTTTGTGGAAGCTGCTATGCTTCGGCAAAGTTGGTGCAAGCTTTGTGCAGGGAAAGGGCGCGGGGAGTTCTCCGCGAAAACAACAAGTAAAACCATCGCGTGCAGTGCTGCCAGAAGAAAGACGCCGCAGCCCTCGGCAGCTTCGAAGAGAAAACGTCGAATTTAGAACTAGTTAGATCTTCACCCTCAAATGTTGAGTTTATTGCAGAGCTTTTTTTCCCATGCTTGAGAACCAAGTCGCAAATGTTGGAAAAAGCACGAAAAATACATACACGGCGACTGCTATGTAACAAAACATCTCCGTATGCTGGTTTTGAAGGAGCTCTTCAGTATGTACTCTCGCCGCAAGAATCGCTGCATATTGTTTTGTATTATATGTCAGATATTTCTTCTGCTCAGGGGATAACTCCAGATAATCTTTCATCAACCCGAGATACTTTGAAATGTTTTCAAACTGCGCACATAGTAACGCCAACTCGGCATCTGCCTTGTAGCGCCCATTGATTCGTTTATTAATAGCCTTTTGTATTTCAGCCCGATTTTCTTTGTTGAACTCTAGAATCGTCTCGTTTACAGGGTCCGGTGTCTGCAGCCTTTTAAAACTCAGCTTGGAAATCTGGGCTTCAACTTTTTCCAGCTTCTTTTCCAGATCATTGCATATGATCTTACACAACTGGATTATGTCCGTCGTGTAGTCAAAAAAGGAATATGCAAGGTTCAGATTGACGGTCCTGCTAAATAAATGCCGTGTATTTTTCAGGAGCCTGCATATTTTTATGCTGCGTGGGGGTTGGCCCAAAGTGTCAAACCGGTCATACAGGCATATTGTGCTGAAGAAAATCTTTCTCTCGCATAATATGTTGCTTAAGCTGCACCGAATGCCTATAATAAGATCTATGTTTTCTGGTGACAGGCTTTGCACCTGCTGTTCTATGCTCTCTCCCCTTAGCAAGGCCGATTCCAAGCCTCCTAGAACCCTTGCAATTTCTCGCAGACTTAAGGGCTCCTGATTTAGCAGACAATAAATGCCATCTATTGAGAAAAAAGATCCGGTTAGAGCACGCCCTGCAGCCTCCTCCTCTAATGCGCGCATGTTGATCACCAAGTCCAACAGCCAAGATGACCGATCCAGCAGAATGTAGAATTCATACAACTCCACATATTTTTGAACAAAATAAACGTATTTCAACGCATTTGCCCGGGATGCGGAGGCTAATTCGTCAAAGTCCTTAACGAAGCAGGCCATACCCTGCTCTATTTGTTTCCCCAAAGTTTTCCCAGGAACTGTTTTGTCCACGCTCAAGGCTGCTTTAATGGCGTCCTTTCTCTCTTGTTTTTTGCTGCTTCCAGAGTCTCCAGCCTCTTCCCCTATCAGGCCGCGCGTAATTGCGCTGCAAAACTGGTGCACATACTCGCATCTGTTCGGGTTTTCTACTATCAAATGCAAAATGTACCCTTTTACCATGATAGTAGCCAATTTTTTCCTAGGCGTATTTTCAGCGTTTTCTTGGTCGCATATCGACATGCTGTTGTTAAGAATGTGCGAGAACACGTTGTATTCCCCGTGTTCTTGTAGAAATGAGCCCATTTCCGTTTGAGCGTGAGCAAACAACTTGTATGCATCCAACAGCTGCTCTACGTCTATTTGTATCTTTATGCATCCAGCTTGGATTTCTATAGGACTTTCTGCCATGATTGTTAATCTGAAAAAATAGTATTTATGCACATTCTTTTGTCTGGACAGCCCGCAATCTAAAATGCACGCTGACAGCGCATCCAAAAAACTTCATTTTTCATGTTTGCTGCAGGCATGGCTCTGCGGCAGATTATTTCCATGCCACAGAGCCATGGGCCGGCTGGTGAGAAAATTCTTTTAGAACCGCTTTATAACGCGCAGGATTTTCACTGTCAAGCCTGAGCGCGCGCTTGAAGTGCACACCGGGGGTTTGTATGCCCTCGGATAGCACTCTTCGGAAGAGTTATTTGCTGGAGAGTCGCCTATGCGAAGGCAACGCCTTGCCATTTTCGGCCCTGCCGGCTTGAAGTAGTACATGAAGCAGGTTCGGAATGGCATGTGCGCATGGTGTTTCTAGGCCCTCTGGGGCCCGCAGACAAAACACGCTTACCGGTGGTTTTATGCAGTCAGCGTGTGTGCATGAAAAGCACCAACAAGGCATTGGAATTGCTTTCTGTGCTTAGTGAATGGAAAACAGAAAAACAAGCACTAGCCCAGCAGGCTATGACAAAGCGCATAATAAATCCAGTCCATTTATATTTACTCAGTGCACAGAAAAGCCCCATTCTGAAGAAATATTTCCTGCGCACAGATACAACCAGACGCCATATACACTCATTCTGATGACTGAAGGGCCGCTTTCTGTCCGAAACAGAAACGGCTATTGCATCCAGTCGTCTCTAAAGTGCTTCTGGCTGTTGTTTTGCATACCTATTTTCAGGCGGTTTCTTTCCTGCCTCTCTGCAAACTGCTTTATCTTTATCTTTTCCTCGGCAGATGCAGGCGGAGCCTCCTTTGCCACGACTTGCGCATATTTCTTATTCATGCTCTGGTAGTATGATATGTCTCTTAGCGTCTGTGCGTAGTATTTGTTGTACTTTTTGTTTCCAGCGATTCTCCCAGAAGGCAAATACAGCTCGCTGCCGTCCTCCGATATGTACCCAACGCCCTTTTCTGGGTAGGTGTAGAAGCTATCGTACTCCTCGGTGTTGATATAGTTCATGTGGTCCATTGACTTCATGTGGCTTCGCGCTTTTGCCACGCAGGAAAACCTTTTGTTGCAGCACGTGCACATGCAGTATCCAATCTTTTCTCTTAGATGTGTAATAAGGCCATTTATGTTCGTTATATACTGTGGAAGAAGGAGCTTAAACCCGTGTGTCTCCAAGTGCTCAACGTAGTTTTCTGCGGTCTCGTTGCAGTATAGGCACTCATTTTCCTTCAAATCGTATATTCCCGTTTCTTCGGTGCTGAGAACCGCCTGCCTCTTTATGTGGGCCTCTTCCTTCTCTTTTACATCAAGCTGCTTCACAGGCGGAAGCCCAATAAGCTTTCTTTTGATATTCTCCTCGTGCAGCAAACTTTGGTAGTGCTCGGTTTTGTTTTCTATTATCTCATTGCACGTTATACATTTCATAGCTCCAATGTGAAAAATTAAATTTGTATAAGACAAAACTTTTGCCATGCGATAAATGCTTAAGAAGCTTAGAAAAATACATTCTTCGGCCCACTCGTCGGTTTACTTGGCAGAAGAAACTGATCCTGGAAAGTATCCAGCTGCAAGTCTGGTTTTAAAGAACGTCAAAAACGCCAACAGTCGAGAGATACATATACTGAAAAGGATTCGGCACATTAACGTTGTTGAGGCGTACGATCAATACGGCACACGCATTGTGATGCCATACTACAGGCACACCTTGAAGGAGGTGTCTCCTGTGGAAAATGTGAAGTATAGAAACTACATAATAAAATGCATAGTGGACGGGCTGACACACATACACAGCCTTGGCATAGTGCACCGAGACATTAAGCCACAGAATATACTGGTGGACGGGCTTCATGTAAAAATCACCGACTTTGGAAGCTCGCGGGAAATAGAAAGCATGGAAAGCGCCCAAGGTATCTGTGGCGCAGACTCCGCAGGCGGCGAGAAAGAGATGACTGGCATAGTTGGGACTCTTAACTACATTCCTCCAGAAATTCTCCTGGGATGCAAAAGGTATGGGCGGGAGGTTGACCTATGGGCAGCAGGATGCACGTTTTGGGAAATTCTGTGTGGGGAGGTTTGCTTTGAAGGAGACTGCGAAATTGCCCAGATAGGAAAAATAGTCACGCGTCTTGGTGTGTCAGAGAGTGACAAAAAAACGCTGGACAAATATCCGTTTAGCGGGCTTGTTCCAATTACACCAAAAAAGAGCCTGTTTGAAAGGATAGGCTGCGCAGAGATGGCTTGCTTGCTTAAAGACCTTCTTCGATATGACGCAGAAGGTCGAACCTTTTCTGGTGCAGCGATGAGAGGCATTGTGAGCGCAGACTACGTCTTTTTAGACTGCGAATAGCTTTTTATTCCATGTAAAGTTTTATTTTGTAGAGTTTGCCTATACTCTATTCAAAGCGCTTGGGGCGTTTTGGTGTTTTTGCTTGGGGGGCTTGTGGAGTTGGTGCTGATAAAAAAGGAGCACACCGTGTAGAACACTATAACGGCGATTGCCATGTACAAAAACACTTCTCCTGTTAGCTTCATGCGCTCTCCGCCTTGCGAGGATTTAATCTTGAAGTGGCCATTCATTTTTCTAATCAGCCAACCAATAAGTGCGCGCTTGAAAGATGCAAAATCAATGACATGCAAAGCCCTGCCGTAGCAGGCCCTCTGCAGTTCGCACACTATGCCATTTTTGCCAGATCCTTGGCGTGCGCTTATGCAACCCCATAGAAAAAAGCACTGGAGAGAGCATGCATGCCGCATGTGTGGTTTATGCGGTGAGAAAGCACAGCTGATGCTTTGGCTTGTTTTCCATGGGCTCTGCACTAAATTTGTATGGCTGTGCATGTATTGAGCCTTTACAGTGTAATTTTCGCAGTCGTGCCGCTTTTGTTTGGAGCCTGGATGATTGCTATTTTTGTTTTTGCACGCGATGCTGTCTGAGTGCAAGCCAACGCCAACCGCGGTGCTTGAAGCGCTTAGGCTTGGCATGGATTTAAGCTCTTGAAATAAATACTGAAAGACTCATTTCTTCCTATTGATTGGCGCATAGTTTTAGTTAGAACTTTGCATGGGTAGTTTGTTTTTATATGCTTTATACTAACAGTTTTTAGCTAGAACATGCGCGCATCGCATGCCAGTGTCTGCAGAATGGGCAGCCGGGCGGGCGTTCTGTTAGTTGTGCATACGGGATGTTTTTTGCATTTGCTTTTTGTGCTATTTTTTAGAAGAGCTTGGAAAAGCGTACTTTATTTTCAATTTTGCATTTGCTTTTTATTTCTGACATAGCTGCAGTTTATTCAAACTCGCCTGTGGAAAACACAGCCCAGAATGGGAAAAGGCTTGTTGCAAAGGTGCAAGACATGGGCGCCCTGCAAAACACATGCTCGGTTCCTTTGGACAGTTAACAGGTTCAGTGTGATTTGCAGTTCAGACACAGAAAAGTGTGTGCTCTCCTGAAACCACTTCGCGCCCTGCAAAGACGCAGGCAGAAAACGCTCCAGAACTCGGGCCCGGCAGCAGAAGATCCAATGCCGGCTTGCATTAGACCTTGACTGCGCTGAGATATTTGTAGAATGCGTTTTAAGTCTGGCGCACAAACTCTTGTGCATAAGAGGCACGGGTGAATAAATTGGCTTTCTAGCAGGCGCTTTTGCGGCACACGGCCTTAGGCGCCTTTGGCATTTAACACAGGGCAGGATATAAGAGCTATTTTTATAAAAAAATAAAGAGGGATGGAAGACGGAATTACAGTGGTGCATGTGCCACGCAAGAAGAAGTTGGATTCCTGCTGTGCTGTGGTGGAAATAGACAATTTGCGGGTTCTTGTGAACTTTGGAACCGAGTATGATTTGTCCCTGGATGTCTATGAAGACTTGGAGTTTCTCAAGGAGGTTACGCATATTATTGTGTGTTCAAGCGAGATTTCATCCCTTGGCGGGCTGATCCATTTGAAGTCCCTAGGTGTGTGCGCTCCCATATACGGAACAGTGCCCATCAAGATCCTTGGAAGAATAGAGATGCTGGAGAGGGTGAAGGTCCTGGAAAAGTTCCACGGCGTGTCCTTGGGCGAAAGCAGGAAAGACGAGGTTTTTGACAGAATCATACCGCTGAAGTACACACAGACGGTTGAGCTGTCCGAAAATGTAACGGTGGGCCCGCTGAACAGCGGAAGTTCGGTTGGAGGGGCTGTGTGGAAGATTCGGAAGGGGGAGCAAGAGTGGATTGTCTGCGACCGAGTGAACCATAGAAGAGAGGCGCATCTGGACGGAATAGACGTCTTTAACATAAGCAAGCCGTCTGGCGTGTTCATTAACAGCACGCCTGTTCTCAAGGAGCAGACCACAAGAAAGGCCCGGGACAAGGCTCTAGTCCAGCACGTTTTAAACACGATAAACCGAAACGGAAAAGTGTTTATCCCTACAGGATACTCCCAGCTTTTGGAAATTGCCATGACGCTGCACAACTACAAGGAGACACAGGACATTCCCATGGCGCTTTTTTCTTTCTATGGGAGAAAGTACTTTGACATGGTCAAAACTATTCTGGAGTGGACAGGCAGTGCAATTCTGCACACCTTCAACCAAGAGAAGGAGAACCCGTTCAACCTCCTGAACATAAGGTTCTACGACGAGTGTGCAAACAGCTCTGCAGCAGAGCGGATTATATTTGTAATAGACATGCACGGAGATTCGGGCTTTTCGCCTGTGCTTCTTCCCGGAATTGCCAAAGACAGCCGAAACCTGATACTTAATGTTCGAGGCACGCTTCAGTACACAAAAAGAGTGAGCACAGACCCGACAGAGAAAGAAACTGATGCATCGCAGAAGGAAAGCAGCCACTCGTCCGATGAAAAGGCCGAGGATGCATGCACAATGCAGCTGTGCCCAATAAAGTACACCCGCCTGTCCAACACAGAAGTGGAGACGGAGTACAAGCGGTCAAAGAAAAGGCACGACGAGCAAGAGGCCCAGAAGAAAATAGACAGCCTGGTGAAGCAGAAGATCGAAGACTCGTCTGAGGAAGAGGAGGACCGGAGCCAGATATTCTGCCGCTTTTGGCACGAGCTGCAGGATGAAATAGAAACAAAAGAGGCAGTGATGAGCTATCTGGACTTCGATGTAAAGTGTGCTGGCGGAGAGCTGCTGTTTCCCAACCCGTCGAGAAGAAAGCAGACGGACGAGTACGGAGAGCCTCTACAAATGCAGAAGGAAAAGGAAGAAGAAAAAGAAATTGAGGTAGTTCTTGAGCCAGATGTTGTCCAGAAAAAGGTGTACAGGATATCGGTAGGCAAGCCGCAAAATATAAAAATACGCGCGTCTGTGCAGGCTCTTATGTTTTCCAGCGAAAGCGACATTTTCAACCTGAAGGTTGTTCTCGCAGGAATGGAGGCGGAAAAGATAGTGGTGTACGGGGAAGATCCTATGTACAGAAAAGTGCTTCAGGAGTACTTTTTGTATAGCCGGGCGTCTGCAGACGTGATGGAGCTGGTGAACAGGCAGGCGATGGCAGGAGTGCGGCACGCGGTGCCGCTGAAGATGCGGAATGACGTTCTTTCAAAGATAAAAATGCAGAAGCTGGGAAGCAGCCTTATTGGATATATATCTGGGAGGATAGAGAAGTCGGAAAAAACAGCTGTGCTGGAAATAAAGGAGGACGAGGAGGGCGACACGACAGAAGACATCTGCATAGGAACCGCCCGAATAAGCGAGCTTCGGCAGATATTTATAGATGCCAAAATAAAGGCGGACGTGATTGGGGAGAAGCTGGTTGTCAGCGAAGGGATCACCATACAGTTTGATGGGCACCGCCTTATGGTTGAAGGCGATGTTTCTAAAGAGCTGTACGCTGTGAAAAAGCTTCTGTCTGAAAGCGTGGCGTACTTGCATGCGAGATGATGCAGCGCAGGGAATGCGTGGGCACAGGGATGAAGGCATAGCACTTCGGGTGCTTTGCCCTGCTCTGCCCGCAGCAAGCTTTTGCGCAGGAATGGCATCGCATGCAAGTATGCCACGCCTGTACAGTGTACCAATAAAATTGCACAGTTGCTTAAGACTATTTGAGTTATTCGCAAATGTCCGTGCCCAGAAACCCGGATTCACACTGCAATATTCGGCATTTTATTCTGCTTGTCAATGCTTGGGAGATGCAGCCTGTGAAAAACACGCATGCGCGCGCAAAGAGGCAGGCGGTTCCTGGCGCATGTTCTTGCATGCACATGCCTGGGGTTGCGTTGAAGGCGAGCTAGCTTCGCATGTTCTGCGAGGTATAAGCCAAAAAACAATTTTAATCAGTTTAAAATGCAAGAAAGATAAGCTGCTGACTTTCATGCAAAAACTATTAAAAAATGAGGACAGAACGGCTGCTTAGTATTTGGATATTTTCTCTGCTCGGCTTGGCCTTTAACAGGGCAAGCAACCCTTCAGTGGAAGACGACCCGAAATATACGAAGCTAATGGGGCGGGTTGCTAAGTTTTACTCCGTCACGAAACTCCAGCCGAACTCTCTCTTTGCAGAGGAGAGGAACCATATGGACTTCTACGCAAATATATACAAGAATATCAAACCGAAAAGGCTTAAATCGAAGATAAACGAGCTTTTGGTTATTGGAAAGACCATGCTGTGCGAAATAGAGTATTTGTATCTGGACTGTCTAGCATACTTGAGGATTATAAAGGCGCATGCGCCGATCATCAACGATATTTTCCAGGCCAAGGAATATGCAATAGCTAGCAGCGTCCAAACCGACCTGAAGGCCTACAACAAAATCATGGATAGGATGGAAGAAACACTGAACGTTTTTCAGGATAGAGCCAGCATTGTTAGCCTAAAGTCATTGTTGAACGACTACATAATGATATACAGGGCGACCGCATCTGGAGCGAACAAGGACATACAGTGTGATCTGATCATGCACATTCTTGACCTTCTGAAAACAACAAACAACATGATGGTGAACATGGGCGAGGTGAACATACACCTTTACAGTGCAATTGTGAACATAACGCGGTTTTTAAACAAAATCCCGCAGAATGGCAACTGCTTCATAGGAAACCCAAAATACTGCATGAACCACTCTTGCTGGATATGCCGCCTGCACAACAGAGCCTTCTACGACATTCCAACCGTAGCTTTCTATATTGAGCAGTTTCCAAACTCCAACACACACCAGCACTTAACACGAGAGCTAAAGTCGGTGATGTACATAGAGCATATCCAAGAAGTTCTGGCAATTTTGTGCATCGAGGGCATGAAAAGAAAAATAGGGCCCCCCGTACAAAAATACATGCAGGCTTCTGTCGATATGTACCCAGGCGAGAAAATGTACATCTATTTTCTCCATCAAGACTTCTACAAGGCAGAAACCAACAAAATTCTGGAAAACGCCATTTCAGATTCCAGCGTCTCAAAAAATGCCACCAAGTCCATGGAAAGCTCTGGCACTGATGTTCCAGCAGAGAGCACGGCTTTGGCTTTTCTGAAAGACTGTCGCCGCTGCATAGGAAACTACAGGGTTTTTCCCGCAGACCAATTGGCTAAGAAGTATGCCAGCCTGCCGCTTTCTAGGCTGCATGACATCGCTATTGAAAACTGCATTTTTGAAAAAATAACCTACAAGCTGTGTGGTCGGATAAAGTCCCTGTTTAAAATGGGAACTGTCCCCATATACTATGAGGAAAGCATGCTCCTGCAGGAAGAAGTCAAGGGCACCATTAAAAGGGCAGCAGAAATCCTGAAACACTCATATGCCATCCTGGACGAGTCTACCAAAAGAGAGCTGTGCTTGGCCTTTAACCAAACCTGCGTTTACACTTCATCCATAAACTATATTTTCGATATTTGCCTTAGCATTCTCACAAACTACATGAAGATAATGAAATTCAATAACGGCGCATGCGGCGACCCAGAAAATCAGTTACTCTCATTTGGCGAAAAAGAAAAAGACCGCTTCACTTTTATGGTAAACAGCATGATAATTCAGTTTTTGGCTTTGGAAGATACTGTGCAAAAAGAGTACCCAAAATTGTTGGCCATTGTTGACAAGGTAGATCTGCAGACAAGCTCAAACCTCCAAAAAAGGTGACTGTTCTCCCAGACCATGCATTCGGGGCTTCGCAGGAGAGCCCATTCTTGCGGTGGACTAAGTCTCCACGCTTTATCCAACAATGAAATAGCGGGCAATTGACTTCATAACTGCAGCACGGCGGCCTTACCAAAAAAGCGCAGGCAAAAAGAACAAGTGCAGAACATGCTTATATTTAAGACCCACCGAATAGCGGAACAATCTTTAAAGAGCTTTCAGTTTAATAATAAATTGCTACTAGAATTGGCACAGGCCCGGACAATGTAAAACAGCAGGAATTTGCAACAGTTGTGTTTCTGAAAGAAATCTGGCATTTTCCGCAGGACATGCCAGCATTCAAGGGTATGGGCCACTCCGGCATGCAAAAACAGCGCAGCAATCCTTTGCGCATGATTTTGGCAGATGCCTGCTGTTTTACATTGTCCGGGCCTACAGATGCTTGATGCAGAGCCAGCAAGCATGCAAAGCAACCCGAATTCAGTGAAACTTCCGAGCATGCACCGTCTGCGGGCTTTCTAGCATGCGAGCATGCATAGCGCAAAACTTCGAACATTTTTATTTTTAATGGAGTGGAGAAGCATCGCATACGCTTTCTATGCGCAGACAAACTGCATAAACGACTTGGAGTTTTTGCAAATTGTGTGCGACGAGTTTTCCTGGCATTTGTATGCGGAGGAGAGTAAAAAAGGCACAAACTACATGATAAGCGGAAAGACGTTTGTGATAGACATCTTCTACGAAAGAGAGGAAGAAGACGCGCAAACCGAGGATGCTGAAGACACACACAGTGTGGGGAGCAGCGTGATCCAGATCGGCAAGGAGCGGATGGAGAGCGTGTACAGGAACATAAAAAGCGTAAGTCTGTCTTTAATCGAAGAGGAGTGGTCTGGGTACTTTAAGCTGTGCACATTCTCTATCATGCACCATCTGAAAAACAAGGACTACTACAACGCATACAAAGTGCTTAGCAGCCTTGTAAAGTACGACACCGAGGACGAGGCAGCGGGCTTTGGCTCAATTGTGCAGAGGCTGAAGAGCATAGCCGAAGCAGATGCTGTAAAGGTAGGATACTCTTTTGTGCGGGACATGCCAGTTGCGTACTATAGCATAGAAAGCACGGGCGTGCTGTGCAAGGAGGTAGGCCTTTTTTCATATGTGCAGCCGGACCACACGCGCAGGCTATACAACATAAGCCGGGAGGAGGAGATTCCGAAAAGCACCCTTTGCATAGACGTGATAATAGAAATGCTGATATATAACATAGAAGTGTGCATAGAAAGCAGCATATCCATGGAAGGAAAGATAGACGGCGTGCTGTGCAGAATAGAGGTTCGCGAAGACGGATTTATTCTAGTAAACGGGAACATAGACACGTACAGAACGCTTCTTCTAAAGAGGACAGACTCGATGTACCATGTGATCCGGGAGACCGGAATAGAAATAGAGCAGCAGGCCAGAGGCATGCACGCATAGAGTGTGTCTGCAGGCTTTAAGCAGAGAAGCCATCCGCTCCAATACACGGGCCAGCTACACCTCTTTGCCATGCACCCGGCCGCCTGTATGTTTGCTGTATAGTAAGCTGTTTAATACGAATATTTTTATAGTGTGAATTAAATTATTGTTGAATTGTGTCCTGTTTCTTTGAGATGCAGAATCAGCTCGTTTCTGTTGGAAAAGACGCTTTTGCACTTGGCACATGACGTAGTGAACATGGTTCCCGCTCTTAAGTCAGGCTCCCTGTTTAAGGCCCGGGGCTTTCGCAGCGCTTTTTGAGGGGGCTCCTTCTTTCCGTGTTTTTTGGCAGCTGTGTGTTTTTCTTGCTTCCCAGGCGCGGCCTCTACTTCTTTGGCAGGAGCTGTTCTGGGGGGCTCGTTATTTCTTTCTACTGCATGCTCAGGCACACTTTCTATCTCACTGGGCAGAGGGGCTTTCTTCTCAGGAGCTGAGCTCTCGCTGGGGAGCTCTTCTAGGGCGCATTGCTCTACCTGGCGAATCAGGCTTTGGAGCTCCTCGGGAGACATCTCTTCTATCTTTTCTCTGTGCTTTTTGGACTTTGAATGGTTTCCCAGCTGGTTTAGGCTTTTAAACACTTTGTTGCACGGCTTGCATATGAAAACGTTTTCGTCTTTCTCCTTTTCCTTCCGCTTCTCGTCCTTTTTCTTCTGCTTCTCCTCCTCGTGCTTTTTGTACTCTGCCTCCATTGCCTTCTTTTCCTCTTCTGTCAGGCTGTGGCTGTCCGTTATTATAACGCCGTTTTTGCTCACTTTGGGCTTTACAATGTTCAAGTCTATCTTTTTGGGGACAACCTTCATCCGCTGATCTTTCTTTTGCAGAACCTTCGCGAGCTCTTTGATCTTCGACGAATACTCAGCCCGCTTCGCGTCTAGAACCTTTTTTAGGTCCTGCTCAACCTCTCGTTTTAGGGCTCTGGGGTAGTTTTCGTAGTTTCTGTCAATGTCTTCGCACATGAGGTTAAAATGCCGCAAAGACGAAAACATCGCATAGAACTCGTAGAAAGACTTTGGGTTTCCCTTTGAGTATCCAAAAGTGGGCGCTTTGAAAAGCCCCCCTCGTGTGATGTTTTCGATCCGGATTATTTCTGCAAACAGGTTGTTAATGGTGGAGTAGTTGCTCTCTTCTACTTTGTTTAGCGCCTTTGCTCTCGCCAAAAAGTCGTCTATGTCCAGCTCTGGCTCCTGCTTTCGCGGGCTCACCTTTTTGGCTGCCGCAGGAGGGCGCAAAAGAAACTCGTACGCCTCCTTTATTTCTATGAAAGCGTCGTCGGAGTACGCCTCGCCGCGGGATCGGGCTGCGTCCGGATGGTACTGCATGGCCATCCTCCTATATGCCTTTTTTATTTCGTCTTCTGTAGCTGTTTCAGATACGCCTAGCACCTCGTGCGGCTGTCTTTTTGGGTTTCTTGCAAGAGAGGAAGCTCCTTGTCCCATGAAAATATTCGCACATAAACAGAAATAAATAGAAAGCAGTAGAGCAGTGAAGCGGCCTGCAAATGCAGAGTGCAGACCGCATGCAGGGAAATGGGCTTGGCTGCGCATCTGAGCCAGATCTTTGCATAGGGCCATGCCTACATGTGCAGGCCGGGCTCTTTTCTATGTGTGGGCAGCATTTCAGCTTGGCAGTTACTTTTGCATCCGATTTTAGCAATACATTTTTTTATTCTAATGAAAGCACACAGCAGAATAGCAGGTCTTTTTGTTGGGCTTTTGGCTGTGTCAGCACACCCGACTGTCGTAGATCAGGATGAGCTTAAGCAGTGCATGGAAGATCTTTCCATTTACTTCACTGAAGAGTTATCTGCTCCGCGCGCAGAAGCCTTTTGCGCGGAAAGCACCTTACAGCCCGGAGAAAAATTGCCAATGCCCGCACCAAAGAAAAAGGGCAATCCCAGCATAAAAAAAGCGCAGGATGGCTTGCAGGCGCTGAAAAAGAGTCTGAAAGATGCCCGCACGGGCTTGGGCAATGTCCTAAAGGCTTACCAATCCTATATAGAAGCGCCAGAAAACGAAGCTCCATACATAATATCTAGCAAGGACAACGAGCACAGCGCCATCCAAGAAGACTACTACAACAAGAGCTTCCAGAATGCGATTGTGGAAAACATGGTAAATGAACTAGTGATCGAAAGGCAGATAAATATTATAAAAGGATTGGAGTGCGAAGAGCCTATGAAAATTCTTTCCAAACTAAAGAACAGGCAGCACACCCTTGAGGGCGGAAAGCTGGGTTTTGACACTGCTGATTATGCAATGCAAATGTACAACGAAGTCATTGTGATCCCGGCTACATGCATAAAAACAATAACAAAAGCAATTGCCTCGCCTTTTTTCAAAATCACCACAGCGAATACCGCGATCAAGACTTTTTCCTTCATTATCGATTCTGTTTTTAGAAAGCTGGACTACTCAAAAATCAGAATAGCAAAAAACCCGTACAATGACCTGGTGTGCGAGGCTGTGAACAAACTTAGCCTGTTTGTAGCACAGGAGGAGGAGCTTTTGAGCGGATGGGCCCAAGTAAAGGACGCAGAGCTGCTGATCAGAAACTTTAAAGCTGTCAAAAAGGCCACTGACGTTCTAAAGAAAGTGTGTCTGGACTACAGGATCGACATATTCGACAAGTACAACATCACAAAAAGAGAAGGCGAGGAGATCTTTCTCAGTGTGGGGAAATCCAACTCCGTGCCAATAGATGATGGATCAAACTCTCAAGGAAACCACATTGTCAACTGCCTGAAAAAAACTCACGAAGTCGATCTTGTTCGCCTGTTTTTAGCGCTAACGAACTACAAGAAATGCCTGGATGCGTGTATTTCCAAAATTGAGAGCGCAGCCACGGGCCCAAAGGGCGAGCAAGAAAGGCTGGAGGTGCTTAATGAAATAAAGCTGAAGGCCAAGTACCGGCACTGCATGCTTTTTCAGTCGCTGCAGAGAAATGCAGATGAGGAATTGGAGTCTGGCGCATTGCATGCGGAGACCATAAAGAAAATTGTTGAAAAAATCGGAAGGATTGGAAAAATAGACAAGAAAACCACATATGTAGGCTTCTTGTCCCACAGCACAATAACCAGCAAAATACACAAAATAGTCACGGCAGCGCACGCGCACTCTGGCTTGCTGCGGTATTACCCAGTGGACAAGATTCTGCTGGCTGAAATGAGAAGCAAATCAATGAAAAACTGGGTCGAAGAAGTACAGGCGCACATGGATAAGAAGAAGAACATAGAAAGTATCACGGAAATTTATTCTGGGGCCATGTGCAAAGAGCGCTTGAAGGGAATTGATGTAATGCCTATGCTCCAGGTGGCCTCCAACATTAAAAGCCAGCTGAACAATTTGCTTGCCAAAAAAAGCAATATAGCTATAAGCCCGGCCCCCAAACGGTATATAGATGACGCAGTCAAAACTCTAGACAAAATATGCGGCTTGCTAAAAAAACATGCTGAAAATGAGGATTTGAACTACCAGACTATAAGAAAAATCATAGTGGACATATTCCCCATATACAAAAGAATAATCAGCATGCTGTGCATTGAAAAATTTGACTTGCGAAACACCCTTCTGCTAAAGGAGCTATACTATCTGAAAAAGCTAGAAGGGCTGCAGACCGTTTCTCTTGAGCACAAAATACTAAACACCGTGTTTGAGTAGGCCTGGCGCCTTTGTGGCACATTCAAAGCTAAAACATGCAGATGGGCATGCACCACTGCAGAATCTATGAATGGCAGTCTGCGGACTTCCCTTATTATTAAAAGAGCCCGAATAACCCGAAAATGCTAAAAGCCCAGGGCACAGCACATGCCATGCCTTGCAATGCGCTTTGCAGCTTCTAAAGATGCATGCATGCATCTAGTGCGGCTTCTTTCTCTGGGGCGCCAAAAGAAAAGCTGCATATACGCAGGGCTTATGCTGGATTGTTTTCGCAGGCTAGACATGCTAGTGCCGCCGGCCTATTTGTCTTCGCGCATTTTGCGCTTTTCAATTAGGAATTCGGGCTTGGCATTGACAGACGCCAAATGCAGAAAGGCCATATAAATAAAAATGCATAGAGAAAATCAAAATACTTGCTCGGGCTGCTGCTGACAGCACACGCCAACGCACATGTATTGACTTGGCGGCGCCTTTCTTGCGCGCGGCCAAACACCTTTCTCGCGCTGTTTTATATGCACAGAAAGCGCAGGCCCCTTTTTCCGCCTTGGGCCTCTTGCGGTCGCGAGGCACCCATATTCTCCCCTTTGAAAAAGACTTTCAACATGCCTGAAAAAGTCACTATGCATGCATCATGTGCTGAAAAGCGCCCAATTTGCATGCATGCTTCTTGCAAAAGAATGCCTGCAGCTGTCCTGTCTGGCGACATGCTCCTTAATTCCTGGTTCGCCAATTAGGTGTTTGGAATAGGGGTTTTAATGCACAGAGTGCTCCTGGCTTCCCCTGTTTTGTTCTTCTATTTGTTCCTGCTTTTAATTCAGGCCACTTTGTGGAATAATCAGAGAAAAGCAGATATATAAAAAGAAAAATGCTTTTTATCTCTGTAAATGGAGGGCGAACGAGGAGTCTCAAAAAAAAGAAAAATACTGTTTGTCTTTGCAGGGATAGGAGGAATAGCTTTGTTGTGCGGGGCTTTTCTTTTTAAAGGATACAGCAAGAAAAAAGGCCAACAGGCGCCAACGTCCAATATGCTTCCAATACTAGACAGCTCGATTTTTGAATCGTTTAAAACAAAAATGGACGGTGAAATTTCAGATTCCTTGAAGTACACTAAGCCAAGCATAGCAGATATGAAGAAAGAAATCAAAAGAGTACACGATGCGCTTCAGTCTAAGAACATGTGGGAGTTTATTGTTTCTCTCCGAAAAGGAGCCAGAGCCAAGATGGAGCTTCTTACCGAGATTTATAACAACCCCAAGGACTACAAGTATTTCAGAAACACAGACACGCTGTATCGCGAGACAATTAGGCAAATGATGGCGTTCATTGAGAGGCAGTGGCCGGAGGTGTGTTATTCGGACAAGCCAGAAAAATTCACCCTGGGGTACAGCCACATAAACTATCCTATATCGGCAGCGGACATTTTTTTGAAGCAGCCTCAATACGAAAGGCTTTTGGACGACACAGAGAAACTCAACATAAAAATTCAAGGCCGCTCCCAGGAGCACAATTTTCTTTGCACGGCCGTAGAAATGCTCATGAGCATTCCAGAGGTGTTCTTGGACCTCATCCGAATAGACGATGAGTTTTTATTCGTTCTAAGAAAAAACTGGATTAAGCGCTTGGGAAATTTCAAGCTTTCTATCTTCCTAGACCACTGCCTAAAAAGAAACCACATAAAGCCAGAGGTAAAGATTCAGAAGGACGAAAATTTCCTTGTCTACATGGTGGAGAGCATGGCAAGGCTAGCAAAGTACCATATTGAGCTCAAGGCCGATGGAAGCGACACGGCTGCGCTTTTAAGCGAAATGGAGAAAACTGTGGAGGAGCTGCACGAAAGCCTAGTCAAGTTTATAGAAATACACTACCTAGGCCCGCTGAGCACTACCATTGTCTATAAAACGCTTTTCAGCGTTTTGACAGTTTTCTACGAGGCATGCCCATACGTGTACAAGGAAAAGGAAATAGAGGGGAAGAAGGTGGTGCTGCCCAGAAGATTCTTAAAGAGCGTGTTTTCTATAGATGGACTGGAAAACACCCTGGAATACATTGGTGAGCCCGAGTGCAGCTTGATAACTAACGACCAGATGACGCTGAATGCATCCAACAAGGATTTCCAACTTGTATATTATGTCGACAACCAAGACCAGATGCAGAAACCCGTTCTAATTCCTATGTATGGATATTCTATAGAAGCCTCCGAAATAGCAAAGTATATTTCTGCACTCTATAGAAAGCTCCCCGAGAAAATACATCTTCTTGGATACAGCCCCACCTCTTGCAAATGGACATATAGAGACCCTCACTCAGTGATGTTTACAGGAACAAACAGCTCCAACATTGGAGAGATTCTTGTCTTCTACTACATCGCGGAGAGCCATCCAAAGGATGAAGAGCAGATCAAGAAGGAGGCAAAAATGACTCCAGAAGAGAAAAAGAAGATGGAGGAGGAGAAAAAGAAGAAAATCGAGGCTACGGGCATAGAGGAGCCAGAGCACCTGGATCTTCAGTTCACAGAGCTTTCGCAGGAAGGATCTGAAACCAGCCGCCCTGGAATGGTGAACTTCCCTCTATTTTTGAACAAGCTGTTTGTCTCTATGCTAGACTCTGCCAAATATGAGTTTAATCCTAGGTATGCACAGGACTCTGTGTACACACTAAAGCGGTTCGGCGATGTTAATAACATCGCCCCATGCTTGTTTGTGTGCAACTCCGAGAGCTCTTTTGCATACAGCAATCTCTGCTTTGACCCCACTGCAAACAGCCCCGAGAATGGGGGCCGGTTTATGCTGATCTCTAATGTGATAAAAACCCAAATGGCTGGAACGCGCGCAAATCCACAATACGCCACGATGATAACGTACTACACGCCGGACTTTGAAGTGGGGCAGTACTACAACCTCTATCCAGAGAACTTGAAGGCCATCGGCCTCAGCATCTCCAACCTATTTGATCCGTTGAGCAAAAAGGCGGGCACCGAATTCTTTAAAGACTATGCAATAAAGTCCGCGATAGTTTCCTCCCCAAGTGGCGCCCGCGGGGCCTGCTTGATTTCAAACTCCGCCAGCGACCCTTCATCTCGCAACGTCAAGGTCCTTTGTACAGACGAGCAAGCGGCCAGCGAGCTGGAGACTAAACTGAGCCAGGACGTGCTGACAGAGGAAGTAAATACTTGGGAGCTAGAGCTTGCTATTCTCCACCCAGTAAGGAGCACGGTGCCAGGCTTTTTGGGACTACGAAAATACGCAGTGAAAGAAATGTGTCTAGACGAGTGAACACTTTGCAGCAATAAAGAAGGGGTAATTATGTTCTTTTGTGTTCGCAGGCTGCACCCGCATGCTACGCCAGCGCAGCCTGCTGTTCTTTTTCCGCCTGCTCTGGGGCCGCTTGCAGTGTGTTCGGCCAAGTGCTCATATTTGCGATGTTTTTTTATTGCCATGTCAGAACTAACCCCAACAAAAGGCCGAAGGCGAACAGTCCAGGTGCAGGAGGCAAAAGAGTCCAAAGTCAGAAGAAAATCCACCCAGCCAAAGACGAACCGGGAGTTTGTGTGTAACATACAGAGCACCATACAGAAACTGCTGGACCAGGAAGACACAACCAAGGACGCTACAATAACTGTGGACGACTCGGGCCCAAAGAGATACTTGATGGAGATGGACCAAGGCAACAGCGCCTGGATAGAAGGAAACTACTCGATCTCCACCCTGCTGCAGGAGCTGGCTCTGGCTGACATAAACCTGAAAACAGTAATAGTGCCTGAAACCATTATAAACGAGCACACAATAAACAGGCTCACGCGGCTTATCAAAACGTGTTTTTGGCCAAATCTAAGAAGAGTTTTGGACCTGAACGGGCTAAAGCTGGCTCTCATAGACACAAAAATATCAAAAGTTGAGTACTTTCTATATGTTCCCTCTTTTGACACAGAGAGCATTGCGTACTACAAAGACACAATTGAGAGGCTGCAGGAGGCAGGGTTTCTGGTGAAGCTTGTAAAAATCCGGCACACAAAAGACTTTCCGTCTGGCGTGTTCTTTCCCGACACGCTCGCGTCCCGAGGAGTACTATGCGACACCGCGCCGGGGCTGCTGTCTCTTTCCACGACATACTTTTCTGCCTTGCCCATAGAGGGCGCAGAAGAGCTGGGAAAAGAGGGGGCAGCACAGAAGGCAAAGCCCTCTGCCTCTTGGCACAACCCTGTGGTTCCTCCTTCTGCGCGAGGAGGGCGCATTACCAGGCAACGCGGGCCCTGCCCATTCTATGTGCCTGGCGGAAGATTCAATGAAATGTATGGGTGGGACTCGTACTTCATTGCAAAAGGCTTGATTTTGTCGGGCGAGGTCTCGGAGGCTTTCTGCATAGCCGAAAATCTAAGGTACCAGATTGAGGCATACGGGAAAATACTCAACGCAAACCGAACATACTATCTGTTTAGGGGGAACCCTCCTTTTTTTTCAACGCTTATCACCGAGCTTCTTGCCCACCTTACCCCCGAAGAGGCGCTGCCGCTTGAGGACTGGGTGAGCTCCGCGGTGGACGCTATGATAAAGGAATACTACTACTTCCACCGAGGATACAATGAAGAAATCGGCCTTACAAAGCACGCGCCCGGCGGAAAGGGGATTCCCATGGAGACGGAGGAGGGGCACTTTTTTACAGCAATTCGGGACATGGTCCCCGGGTCTGAAAATTGGACACCAGAGCAGCTGAACGAGTACATTGACATGTATAACAAAGGAGACGTGCACTCCAGCGATCTGGAAGAGTATCTGCAGAACGACAGGGCGGTTCGAGAGTCTGGGCACGACACTTCAAAAAGAGTAGACGGCATTGCATCGCATTTATACACGGTGGATCTTAACTGTCTTCTGTACAAGACCGAGCAGGACATTCTTTCGCTGCGCCATGTTCCTGAAATTGCTGAAATATCGAGAAAGAGAAGAGCTGCAATCAACCAGGTACTTTGGAATGGGCGCTTCTACTACGACTATAATGAAAAGACAAAAAAGCTAAGCTCCTACAAAGGAGCAACCGCGCTGTACGCGCTGTTTAGCAGAGCAGCCGACCCTGAAAAGGCGGATGTGCTTGTGGAGGAGCTTGCAGACTTGACAGGGCCTGGTGGAATATTCACAGGCACCGAAGAAAGCTGCCGCGCTCTTACAGAAAAAGACATGCAGCGGCAATGGGACCACCCGTACGGATGGGCCCCCCACCAAATGATTGGGTGGATTGGGCTAATGAACTACGGGAAGGAAGCCCTTGCCAGATCGCTTGCTCTTAGGTGGTGCACCATGCTGGGAATAATATTTTCCCAGTACAATGGAGTGGTGACCGAAAAGTACAATGTGCAAAAGAGCACCCACAAGGTAAGCGTAGAGTACGGAAACATTGGAACAAACATAAAGCATGTCCCCCGAGAAGGGTTTGGGTGGACAAACGCGTCCTGGCTTTTGGGGCTTGCCCTTCTATCCGAGAGCGGAAGAAGGCAGCTGTATGCTCGCATTGTGCTGGATTAGGCAAGCTTTATACGCGCCGCGAAGGCAGAAGCTTTCTACTTGTCTCGTTAGAGCCTGAGCTTTCGCATAGAAACGCAAAGCATGCAATGCATGCTTTTGGGTGCTTGCTGAGCTCGGCCGAGATAGAATGTGTAGTTCCTATGCTGCAGCATCTGAAACCAGAAGCGTACTGCAGGGCATTACACGCTTTCAGAAATATGCCCCGAAGCCCATGCACACAAGTCTCTATTGCCGAATAGCGCCTTGTACACAGTGTGCATGGCGTGCGGCCTAAATTGCTTAGAGCTAAAAAGTCTATGAATTTTATTTGCAGATGTGCTTGGGCTTAAAATAAAAGCATACGTTTTATATTTCATGCAAATCTTTGAAAAGACTTTTCTAAAAAACATTGCAGCTATGCGAAATTGGCATGCAGGCCTGCAAAGGGCCTTCTGATATATCTGCGTGAATATGCTGCTGCAGAAATTGCTCTCCGTATAAAGGATGCAAATGCGAGCTCTGTTTTTTAGGGGTAGCAATGGACAAAGAGCAGATGCTGCCCACATTTTAGGAGCAAGTAAGACAGTGTATCCGAGCCAGAATGCATGCAGACACACCCATGTAGCAGTCTGACCGGGCGCAAACGGGTTTTATTCAGGCAGCTTTATTCATTTTTTATCTTTCTTCGGCCAGCAAACTCGCGCACAAGCATATGTATGTGTATTCCCTTTCGTATGCCTATTATCCCTGCAGAGTACAGAACTTCCTGCACATTCTTCCCGAGAATTACGCTTTCCAAAAGATCTAGCGCGCAGGAGCAGGTCTGCTCCAAGAGATGTCCGCCTAGGCACAGCCCGCGGGCTGCAGACAGCAGAAACAAAAGCCCGTAGAGCACCATATTGTGGCTGTATATGTATTGGTATATTCCTACACGGGCCTTTCGCTCTGCGCTTTCCTGCTTTTTTTCTGCCTTCGTGGAGAGCATGTGCATTTTCACACACTTGTAGACATGCGCTGCAGCCTTTTTTATGCGGGCGGCCGCGCTCGGATTCGCTTCCATCTCTATTCCTGTCCACAGACAGTTTCTTCCGCCTATGTGCTTGCTTCCTCCTGCCTCTTTTTGCCCGTTTATCTCATACCCGCCGGGGACATTTCTCTTCAGCACCCGAAGAAAGACGCCGGTGTCTACGTGTTTCAGATAAAAGTCTTCGTCGCTATGCATGGGGGTTTTTCTGCTGATGTCACCTTCTTTGTTTATTATGACGAACCTGTTGTTGCTGCTGTGCGTAGGAACGGTGGAGACCTCCTGGTTTGAAGTAGTTAGGGGGGAGGCCACGTCGAAGGTGTGCAGGTATTCTCCTGTTCGCACATCCTGAAGATAAACATAGGATCCACTGGTTATGCGCAGGGTTGGGAGGGGGTTTCCCCCGTCCAAAAGTATCCTCCACTCGGTGGTCAGGCTCTTTTTGGGCACGCCTACAACTCTCCGGTTTCCGCTGCCATGCTTGTTCTGCGACGCCCCATAGTAGTCCTGCATAGTAGACATGTACACAGAGTTTGAGTGCAGTGAAATAACAGAAGATGACATCAGAGGCGTGCTCCCAATGCCTTCTTGGCGGTACACAAAGCATGCCCAGCCAGCTGTTATCGCCATTGAAATGCATATGGGAATCACGCTTTTGCTTTTGATGCTCCTGTACAGCGCCCTTCCGTGCGAGACGTCGGTCAGAATGGGGATGTCCGTGCAGTGGAGAAACGAGTGCAGAAGAAGCACGTGTCCCCTGTGCATAATAAAGAATATGTCGTGTGAGTTGAGAAGAAAGTACAGCACAATAAGGGACTTGAAGGGCGTCTCCCCCACCCAGTAGGAGGTGCAAACGATGGCCAGAAGGCTGTACAAGTTTACACTTGCGTCTAGCTTCGGAAGTATAGAAATGAGTATAAAAGAGCATGCGCCTGCAGTAAGCACTCTGTTGCTTATATGCGCCATTGTTTACTTATGCAGGCAAATATTTAACCCCGAATATTTTATTTATTTGCATGGATGTGCTTTATGGAGTAGCTGGAAGAGACTATGTTGTGCTGGCGTGCGATACAATGTATAGAAATAACGTGCTTGTGCCCAAGAACGACTATAAAAAGTATGTGGACATCTGCGGCAAATCCGCCGTGATATCCGGAGGGAAGCAGGGGGACTGCTCCAGAGTGGTTCAAGGCGTGCTCGAAGGGCTGAGGTATGAGAGCATCGCAAACGGCTTGGAAATAAGCGAGAAGGTCTTTGCAAACGCATTGCAGATGGAAATATACGGGCGGCTGCGCAAGGCGCCGGTTGAGGTCTGCTCTATTATCGGAGGCATGTCAGAGGGAAGCGGGCGCCTGTACATGGTTGATCAGTATGGCGCATGCTCGTCGTACAAGCACATGGCGTATGGGTATGGAGCGCCCTTTTTCATCACGTGCATGAAGAAGCGGCACACAGAGGACACAAGCGCCGAGGAAACCATAGAAATAATAAAGGAGGTTTACGAGGGCGTAAAGAGAAAGCTTGTTCTTAATTACGGGAGCATGTATTTCTACATAATCACAAAGGAGGGCACGCAGCGTATTGAGGAATAGCTGGGCGCATAATGCATGTGCAGCGGAGGCCGCTGTGTTTATTCGCAAAAAGGTTCTGCCCGAAGGATAATAAATAGCAATGTGTTTGTAGTGGATTTATTTATATGGAAAAGCTGCATGGAGATGCGCAGAAGATCCTTAGGGTGACCTATCTGTCGGTGCAAAAGTTCAAAGGGGCTCTAGCAAGCGCAGGGCCCGAGGCCGTGAAGGAAAAAATAGGCCTTCTTGTCGAGTATCTGGGGAAAAAGGAGAAAGAGTGTGTAGAAGTAGAGAAGCAGATGAAGATCTGCGAAGAAAAGCAGAAAGAGCTAGAAAAAAGAGAGGTTGATGTGGAGCTTGTTAAGTTTTTGGCCGAAAGAGGATTTAAAAGAACAGCACATACTGTTCAAGACTATTATAGCTTGCCTGTGCTCTTGGATGCCCAGGCGAGTGCGCCCGGGGGCGTCTTAGGCATAGACTCTCAAACCCTGGATGAGGCTGGAGGGCTAGAAAAGCGCCAGCGCATGTCTATACATAGGGAAATAATTCAGCTGTGCAAAACAGCCAGCACAAAGATGTCTGCATGCGATCTTGTGAAAAAGAATGCAGGGCTTTTTCCCAGCAGGCTGCTTCCCCTTCTGGTGCTCCCATGCGACACGAAACTATTCAAGTCCTGCTTAAAAGAGTGCCAGGATGGCGTGCTGGAAGACCTTGCAGCTGGCAGCCCGGAAAAGAGCAGCTGCTTCTACAGAAGGGTTGCGCTGGGAGTGTCTGGGTTTATTACGCCTGCCTGCAAGGAGAGCCTGGACTCTATGTGCCCAGGCTGCTGCCAAAACACGTCCAAAATAGCAGGCGGCTTTCCTCGAAGCACCCGCAGCAGAAGCCAGCCGCTGTGCAGTCAGTTGCGAACAGTTATATCCCCAAGCCAAGCAACATATGTTACAAGAAACGGGGAAATATACAGCGAGGGCGGGCTAGAAGACACGTCCCTGTGCAAAGTTGTAAAAAGATGCTATTTTGTGTAGAAGAAGGCACAGCAAGGCGCTATTTCAGCACCGCGGCACGCCTGCTGCCACAGCGCAGCGGGGCATTTAACAGCGCAAGCACACTGTTTGTGCAGGACGAAGCTAGGCTGCCCAGCCCTTACTGCATCTTCATGCGGGCATCCGGAAGCGAAGCAGGTGGGCGGGCCTTTGGCTGGCAAGGCTTTATTTCCAAAGCCGGCCTTCTTTCTTCCAGTGCGCACAGGCTTACCGTTGGAGCTTTCTGCAAGAATAAAAGAAATGCATATTTATATTTTCTAAAGTGCCGCAGCCGCCTTGCATTGTGCCATTATGAAGATATAGTTTATTAGTCCTTTTGGAAGTAGTTTGGATTGGCCTTGTATAGCTGTACGTATACGTGTGACCCTATAAAGGTAGGCGACAGGTTCTTCTCAAACCTTGCTCTGACCACTCCAGAGTTTCCGTGCACTCTGTGGATGTATCCCATAACAACTCTCTCCTTGTACCCGGACAGCTGCACTTTGGTTTTTGGAATGTAAAGCTCAACGGCTCTTCCGATGTACTTTTCTGCCTGTTCTTTTGTAGTTACATTCTCCATTTTAAGCAGAGCGTATCTTGGGTGGACAGATCTCTGCGATCTTTTGAAAGATACAAAGGTGGCCGGAATGCCTACTCTTTCCCTGGCTTCCACCATGGCTTTGTACTCTGTCTCTGTCTTTGGTATTATTTCTGTGTTCATTGCAGGGATGGTGAAAATTAAAAAAATTTAAAGAGCAAGATTCGCTGTCTGTGCACAAAGCCCCATGCGTGTGAGCAGGCTGAAAAAACGGGCGTGCCAAAACCCAAAAAAAGAAGAGCTTTAGCACGGACTTTTCCTAGAAGCCACAAAAGAAGAATTTGTGCGCAAAGGGCTGGCTTAGAGGCTGGGTGGGTGCCTTTGGCGCGGCTCTGGAAATGTGCGCCATGGCACTTCTCGTAAAGGGAGAGAGCAGCGTGCAGTGAGCCCGGCGCGCATCTGCTGAATCCTGTCTGGAGAAGCCCAGCAGGCTTGCCCAGACGGGGTTGCTCCGGCAGGAGATTCTGTCCTTTGGGTAAATAAGCAGAGACTTGCACGAAATGCCGTGTGCAGGTTTAGAGCGAATAATGGGCAGGCCCAAAGTCTTGTTTGTGGCGCTTTCCGCCGGCTCTTAATTGGTTCCTGTCCGCGGATAGACCCTAGGCGCACACAAATCCTCTTTTTGGCATAGAATGACAGCGTGCTTCTCTCTTTCAGTTGGCCTGTGCACGTGATTGGTGTAATCTACTGCATATGCAAGGTATAAAAGAGCAGGATTTTTATGCAGTATGGACAAATACAAGAAAATAGTAGGAGAAAGCAAGCTGAAGGAGCTTCTCAACACTGCATACTCTCGAATAGAGCAGCCGTCTATAGAGGTGGTGATGGGAAACCCTTCCTGCGACCAAGATTCCTTCATAGGGTCGCACATCCTGGCTGCTGTGATGGGCCGAGTTCCTGTGGTCAACCTGTGCCGTGAAATATTCGAGTGCAAGCACGACTTGGTGAAGGTGTGCGACATAATGGGGGTGTCTATGGACGAGCTTGTCTTTCTGGCGAAGCAGGGCAGCGCATGGTTCCTGCAGAGAGGCAGCAAAAAGTATGCGCTCGCAGAAAAGAAGATAACTGCGCTGCTTATTGACTTCAACCTTCCGGACAAGGACCTACTGCTGTCGGAGGGCTTCTCCATAGACAGAATAATCGATCACCACCCAATACTTGAGTTTAGCCAGAAGGTGCACAGCAAGGCCGCAGGCATGGACATTGAGCTGTGCGCAGGCTCTTGCTGCTCCCTAATATACAGGTTCGTATGCAGCCAGTTTGCAAAGACGCTTGAAGAGAAGAAGGCAACAAAGGAGTACAACTTCCTGCTTCTTTTGAGCATTCCCATTATGACAGACACCTCGGGGCTGGAGAGCAGAGTGCACGACGTAGATGTCAATGGAGTGCGCTCCTCGCTGGGCGCGGCCGGGGCTTCCATGCAGGACGCACAGGAGGTTCTGGCCAGCCTCAGCAAGCTTAAGAAGTGCGAAGACAAAATAAAGACGGAGCTTATATTGCAAATGGACTACAAGCCATTTGACTATCCAGCAAACCATCCGGGAAAGTCTTTCGGCATATCCTCGGTGAAGTATGCATACGATGACTGGGTGCAGAGGGATGGAAAGGAGGAGTGGAAGCGGAAGGTGAAGGAGTTCGTGCAGGGGAAGGGGCACGAGTTCTTCATCATAAACTGCAAGGTAAAGGGCGTGCGGGAGCTGTATGTGTACAATGCGCCTGGCTCGGGGCTAATAGAAAAGGGAATATACGAGGGAAAGCCTGTGAGCAAGAGGTCTGTCGCCGGGGACAGTGAGATAGTTGTGTACAATGTGAGCCCCACAATAAGCAGGAAAATAGTGGCACCAATGATATACAAGTATCTTTCGGAGCAAAACAACTAATAAAAAACATAAAGAGTTATTCTTTTTTTTTAATGAAGAGGTCGGAAATGCAGATATGCACACGAGAAAAGGGCAGTGAAAAAGAAAAAAATGCAGAGGGCGCGCTGTTGCCGCAGGCCGCTGAAAAGCCAAAGAGAAGAACGTCAATTGCAAAGAAAAAAGAAGCTGCTCGAAAAGAGGCTGAAGAGAAGCTGAAGGAAATGGAGAAGAAAAGGCCTCTGAAAAAAGCCATAGCCATAAAGGAGGAGGAGCGGCGGCGAGAAGAGGAGAAAAAGGCTGCCAGAAAGGCCAGGCTTAAAATGCGAGCTCTTGAAAAGAAGATGGAGAAGGCTGCAGGCGACGCTGTCGCCAAAGCTGCGGATGTGATCTCTGTGGAGAAGAAAACAAAGCAAAGCGCTGCACCCAGAAGCGCGCGCGCCAAGTCCATCAAGCTGACCCGAATAGGCCCCCAGGAGGAAAGAATAACAAAAAAGGCAAAAAGGCCTGAGGTGATAGAAGAGGTTTTGAACCACCCAGAGAAAAAGGTCGAGATTCAGAGGATGCTAAGCGAGCTGCACGTGGAGGGAAGAAAGGAGGAAATCATGAAGATTTCGAAGTGCCTATACGACCCAGCGGTGCACACAATATACGTGCATGGGATGCCGGGGACGGGGAAAACGCACGTGCTGAACAAGATAGGCGTTCTCCTGGGGAAGCAGCGGGTGGAGGTGTATTACTGCAACTTGCTGATGGACAATGGGTTCAAGAGGATCGGGGGAATGGGCTTCTCCACCACTGTGGTTCTAATTGTCGACGAGTTTGAGGGGGAAAAAAAGGACAAGATGTTTATCCGGCAGAAGGAAAAGCTGGAGAGGCAGTTCAAGCGGGACGAAAGAAAAGAGTACAAGTTCAAGGTGATTTTGATCAGCAACGACTACAACAGCAAGGGAATACACTTTAAGCCGTACAAAAAAGAGGCCATGGACGTGATCATTGACGAGAAGAGCAGCGCTGCGAGCAGCCCGGAAACTATGGTGAGCGTCCACCAGGGAGTCATGAGGAGAGATATTCGGGCAGCGCTTGCCAAGCAGATCCAGAACTCAAGGCCAGGAAGCAGCGAAACGGTTGGCCTGTACCACCAGTTTATAAAGAAGATGGTGCAGCAGGGAGAAACCAGCGTAAATAAGATATACAGCGATTTCTTGCAGAGCATGAAGGAAAAGGGTGCGTCGGTGATGCCAAAGGAAATTGTACGGGACATAATAGAAGGATATCTGGACGGGACACTTTTGTAAATTTTCGGGAGGGCAAAAGATAAATAAATAAAGCGTACGATTTGGCTTGATTTGGTAGAGGTTTAAAGGCGGCACAAAAAGAAGCAAGTTTATTTTCGCTGGTGCGTTTGCAGAGCCCAGCTGAAATGCGAACACGCCGAATGGATGGATTGAGGGGCGCGCAGATGCATATGCATAAACAAAACATGCCGCGCACTTTGCCAAGTAAATAATAGTCTGCTCTATTAGGTGGGCCGGCACTTGCTCATTTCTTATCGTGTATGAGGGCGTGCAGATTCTCTTGTATTTCTGCTGGTAGTTGTTTACAAAATGCACATGGCGGTGGCTAGTGCTAACATCTGCAGTTTTGCGGTTGCATTGCGTTTTGTGTGCTTGGCTTTTTATGTAAGGCCGGTTGCTGCGGACAGTCATTTTCTTCTGTAGTAGGGCATGCTGTGTCTATAAACAGGGAAAGCGCCGAGTAGGCCTCATAAAACATCTTTGAATGAAAGCTGCTCTTGTTATGTGCACGGCGATTGATGTTTTCTGCGAGCTTCCCAAAGTTAGATCCCGATGCTGTCGCGTACAGAAATTTTAGGATATTGTTTTTTCGTGTCATTTTTTCCTCTCCAGTCCGGAAAAGCTCTTTATCCTGTATATTTTCTATTGCTAGGTTGAACGAGTCCAGGTTTATATTTTCGAAGCTGTCTAAAACCTCTGGAATGCAAAGCATGCACAAATAGCCGTTTGCGTATATCCTGTTTTTACCACACAAATACATTCTTTATTACAGCAACTATTAGAAGAACATAGCATAGAGAAAGAGTATGCATTTTCCAAATGCTTCGTAAAAGAGACGCCGCCGAGTATGCGGGGTCTGGATATCGTGCAGGCACATTAAAGCATGCAGCGCCTTTGTCGCGTTTGCTTGCCGCCTGCTACTTTAAGCTTTTTACGTCTTTAGAAAGCTTCTTGGCCCGGCTGGCCGTGTCCTTGTCCAATATTTCCATCTCCTTGGCAGCATGCGTTTGCGCTTTTATTCGCTGGGTCTGCGAGTGTACGTTTTGCCGCAGAGACTGAAGGCCCGCCAGAGTCTTTTCTAGCTGGTCGTCCACATCGTCGCCCGAGCCAGAGTCTTCTAGCTGGTCTACCACTGAGCCATCCGAACTGTCTGTGCTGTATAGCCCGCTTGACTCGTCTGCGCTTTCGCTCAGCATGGCTTTTTTTTCCTCGTTCTCTGCTTCTGAATTAACCTTGTTCTCATGCCACGTCTTTCCGCTGAAAAAGTTCTTTACTTTGTCCAAAAAGCTGCTTTTTACGACAATTATGTTCTCTTCTTTTTTTATGCGCTGTGTAATCTCTTCGTCTTCGCCGACTTTTTTCCGGATTCTTTTCTTTGCTTTAAGCGATCTGTTCAGCTTCTTTCCCTGGGTCTTCAGGGCTTTTGTTGTATCATGAGATGTTCGTATCGAGCCGGCCAGGCCTTTGTTTGCTTGTTTTAGGGTGTCAAGCAGATCATCCTCCACCACTTTGTCGTTGCTGGACGTGCTGCTGTCTTCATGAAAAGAAGCCGCCGTGCCTTTAGGCGTGTTTTCTGCAGTGCCTTCCATAACCTAGCAAGCTCTGAAACAGGCGGCAGCATTTATTCTGCAGAATGCACCAAAAAGCATGCACAAGAGTCCAAGTAACCAATGTGTGCAAAAGGCCCAATGCATATGGCGCTGGGCGCGGTAGGAAGAAAGTGCGCAGAACACAAGAGCGGGCGCCCCCAGAAAAGCATTGTAAAATCGGGGTTAAGGTGAACTAGTTTATTTTTAGCGCCTTCATGCATATTCATTTTTGTTGGTGTATATGGCGCGCGCTGTTTCTAAGCACTCAGTGAATGGGCAGCATGCAGAATGTTGGCCAGCATCTATGAATTCTTAAAGATAGAATGGATGGGAATAGACGGAAGCGTCCATTTCCTTTCTTTCAGCTCCTGTAGAAACTTTACTAGGTCGTTCCCTTTAATGCGGGCTGCATGCACTATGCTCTTGAAGTCATCCGCTTTAATGCATGCAAAAGCGCTGCCCAGAATGAGTATGCTCAGAAGCACAAACCAGAGCACGTATAGCAGCGAGCGCTTTTTTGCAGGCACAGGCAGATTCCCAGTGTGGGTCTGGCTGCTGGCTTCGGCAGGGGCTATCGCCATATTGAAGTGCGCCAGCTTATTCAGGATGTATTTCCTCATGGGGCTGTTGCAGATTTCATACTGCAACATCTTGTAGGCACTGACCGCGTCAACACAGTTTTCCCTAGCATGTTTAATCTCATAAGCGCGCGTTTGCTTTGGGCTGTGCAGCAGATAGTTTATATTTGAATACCTGTATCCATCATCAGTTATTTTGTGGATTTTTTGGAAAATGTTTGTAAGCTCCTTTCTATACTCATGCATGAATAGCAGAAAGTCATAATCATTAGATTCAAGACATGGTTTTCGGGATTTCCGTGAGAAGTAGCACCCAATTTCGCTGCCGTGCAGGCCCAATTGTCTCAACAAAGAGTCTATGTGGGATTCGAAATGATTCATCTTTGTTCTAAAGAGGTATATAGCATGGGCAGGCCCTAATATTCTGTCTTTTTTCATTTCTTTGTGCTCGTGATAGAACTTCTCCAAGATCTCGTTGTATTTTTGATTTATGAACCGCCTCTCGCACAGTGTTGCGTTTACGTGCCTCAAATACTCTAGCAACGATAGCCCCGGGATGGCTTTGGCATTCTCACACAGAGCAAACAGCCTTTTGCACACACTGTCCAGTATGCCAGATTCAATTAGCGCCTCCACAGCATCACACACCATTGTGTGGTCTTCCTTTCTTATGGTTTTGGGGAGATTATAAAGCTCGGGGATTGTCTGGCTCTCGAGAATTTCTCTCACTACAAGACGAATGATTTGGTAGGCCTGGTCAGCTGTGGAAATCGAGATTTTTTTGCTTATTTTCACCTTTATGTTCTGCATGATGATGTCTAGCAGGGAGGAGATCTCCATCTCCCCAGCCTCCATCTCCTCGCCTTTGAAAAGGCGGAAGTTGATGTCAAACATAACTGATGTTTTTTTTATATGCATGCTAAAGGCCTTGCCTACGTCTTCTCTGATCATAATCTGTTTTGCAAAAAAAACAAATCAAAAAAGAAGAAAAATACTCTGTGCACAGTGGATACCCCCGCAGAGTGCTAGAATATGCACGCCAGCACTGTTCAAACGCACCCTCTACAGTGCGCGCGTTAAAGTTGCAGCATGCCACGAAGCTTTGTGCTAAGCGGGGCAAAAATGCGCGAAAGCACTGCGTCAAAAGGCCTGCAAAATGGCGCACAAATATATCATGAGCAGATAAAATAGCTGTGCAGGGGTTTAGCCCGATATGCGGCCTTTCCCACGATAGCGTGTGATGCGGTCTGCTAAAAGAAAGCCCAAGCATCCAATCGCCATATAAGTCTGCTTAAGCGCAGAAAAAAGCTGCTGCTAATCTGCCGCAGCGGCCGGTATAATAGTCGAAAAGTATAGTCTGCGGCAAGAAGTAAAGTTTTGCACAGCGCGTTTTATTTATGGGTTCACGTTTATTTCTTGCAAGCGCAGACAGACTATATCTCTATGTCCACGAGAATGTGCAGAAACCTGTTTAGATCCACGCACGTAAATATGTTCTGGTTTTCCGAAATCTTTGGAAGCATGCCAATCAGCTTCTTAATGACAGAGGGCAGCTTCATCTCTTCATCCTCTTGCACCTTGTATATTCTGCAGAGAGCGTCAAATATTTCGGGGTACGCATACTCGCCTGCCAAAGAAACAGCCGCGGTAAGCCCGGACTCGTACAGCACCTGGTGCTTCACCATGACCATCTTTGGATCTGTCTCTTCTTGGTTCCGCGCTGGGGGAGGCACCTTGCTCCGCCCAATCTCTCTGTTGTATAGGTCTATGAGAATGTGGGCCCTCTGCACGTCTCCCAGCGAGAGAAGCAGCTGCGTCCCGTCCATTGCGATTCTGTATGCGTTTTCCTGGGAAGATATACAGCTTGAAGCTCTTTTTTCATGTGAGTTAAGGAATGTTTTAAAGGCCGTTAATATGATTCCTCCTGCGTATTTATTTCCTCCGCCAATAAGCCCCTCTACGGTTGCGCAGTAGTTGTACACCACATACCCTATTTTTTTGTCCTTTGCCAAGGCTATCAGATACTTGCGCATGCCGTTAATTCCCATGTACTTCAGAATGGCGCTGAACAGAATCAGGTAGAAAGACTCGCTTTTTTTGGTTATGCCGGGCGGCGCCAGCTCCAAAATCCGGTCTACGTCGCCCGAGTGGCCCAAAAGCATAAAAACCAAAGGCAGCAGGTCGCCTCCGCTCCGGATGGCTCCCCACAGCATGTCGCATATCTTTTCGTTCTTTTCGGACACGCCCTTAGAAATCACTATCCCCTTGCTGTGCTTGTCTACAATGGTGTCCTTCTCCACGCCGGTTTTCGACAGCAGCAGGATCTTATATAGATACATCCGGCTTTTATTTCGGCTGGTGGTGCTGTCTGTGTTCAGCACGCTGTCTATGTTGTACAGCACACACTCTGCAGTGTACATAAAGTGCTTGCTCTTGTGCTGCTCTATAACGTACTCCAAAAGCGCAATTGCCGTGGGAATGTGCTGCAGCTTCTTTGCCTCGTCCATGGCCGCAGCCTCTTTTGAAAGCAAGTCGGTTTCTTTTTTCTGGTGCTTGGTCTTGCTGCTTTCGTAGTTCTTGTACAGCTCTATTACGGTGTCGACCTTCAGAATGGGAATCTGCACAATCTTGACGTATGCCTCTTTAACCCTCTCTGCATCCTCATCTTCCATTAGGCTCTCCAAGTACCGGATCTTTATGTCTACGCTGTGGATATTGTACAGAGTGCGCGTGTATGCCACAGAAATGGCTTCTTTCATTAGGTCCTTGTTTGTCGAGCTGACATAGGCTAGATACTCGGTGTAGAGATCCACGCTGAAAGAGCTGTTTAAGTGCTTAGAGAATATGCTCTCCACTCTTTTGTAGTTTCTTTTTTTCATGGCATCTCGCACATCGTCTTCTAAGCGCATAAAAATAAAATAAATAATGCATATAACCAAAGATACCTCTTGCTGCATCTGGCGCCTAGCAGAGGCTTCGCATGCAAAAAGAAAGCCTTTGCAGCACGCAGCAGGCAACAACGAGCGTGCAGCAGGTGCTTTTTCCCAAACACGCGCACATGCAGAAGGTAGCCTCAAAGCACTGGCTCTGCACCAGAGCAGATTTTGGGCTTTTTGCGCGTTTGCAGCGCGTAGAGCTGGGAACAGCTGCGCAGAAGTCTAAGTATGCTATTTATTGAAACGTGCTCTGCTCAAACAGCGAAAGCGTGACTGCGGACAGGAAGGCGCCAATTGACTTTCCCTGGTCTAAGTACAAGGCCCGCTCCTTTTCAAACTTTTTCAAGTATGCGTTTCTTTCCACGCTTATTCCCTTTTCGCTAATTTGCAGAATAAATATATCTTCCTCGTCAAAGGCATACAGAGACCTCAGAACTATCTTGTTCTCCTCCTTCAGCTCTACCTCATACCCGAATATATTTCCTATGGTTTTAATGGCGTTTGCTATTCTTTTTTTGTACTTCTCTGCCTCTTCGCTCATTTTTTATTTTTGAGCTGCTGCAGCAGCTTAATAACGTGCTGGGTCGGTATTTCGTCTGGAATGTTTACAATGGGCTCGCTTGTCTGGATAAGGGCTACGCTGACGGAGTTTTTCTTTATTCGGCTGCTTATGCTGGCTGCCTCCTCCTTTATCTCCTTCTTAAGACTCTTCATGAAAATGCCAAATAAATAACTATTTTATTATATTCCTAGCACGTGCTTTTCTCTTCCTTCTTTTTGTAGGTGGAGAGAACCTTCATTTTAACGTACTCCTCATAGTCTTTTCTGTCTCTTCGGAAGTGAAGGGAGGCGTCTAAATTGGCCGGGGAGTCTGGATTAGGCTCGTTCAAAAGCAGCATAATTGACAGAAGAATCGTTCTAACAGAGAGAACCGGCGTCCATTGTTCTGTGTCCAGCTCTCCGGAGAGTGGGTCTGTTTGCGCAGTGTGCAGAATGGATATGCAGACGCGTCCGTCATTGTAGATGTTTGGGTGGTACATCTTTGTGGTGAACATGACCCTGGGGGGAGACAGCGGGTAGTCTGTTGGGAAGTATATGTCTGCCTTTAAAACATACCCCTCGTATATTGTGTCCTTGAACCCGTAAATGGTTATTTCCCACTTCTTGAAGTACTCTACATCGCCGTCTGCAAACGGAATGAAGTTCGCTGGCTCTGGGTCGATTTCAAACCAGCTGCTGTCTGGGTCGCTTTTCAGCTGCGTGTATTCAGCTATGAGCCTTCTGCCAGATTGCGGTCTTATAGGTCCTGTCTTGAGTATTGCCATTATTTACAAATAAAGCAAAAACAATTGAATATACAGAAAAGTGCAGGCGTCTGATAGCCTGGCCGAATTCAAGCTGCCGCGAAGGCACGCGCATAAGCAGGCTGGAAGAGTGCGGATTCAGCAGAGAGGCAGCCGGTGCAGCCAATTTCTGCATGCATGAAGTGAAAGCAGCGCAAAACAGAAAACACGGAATGTATGCTATTTTAAAATTTATTAGAGCACGCCCGTGCATAGAAAGACATGCTGGCTTTGTGCAACGCCGCACTGTTATAGCAAAAGAGCCTGCTTTGTGCTTAGTAAAGCACTTATTCTTTGGCTCACGACAGAAATGATTTTTTCTCCGTTAACATACGCGAAGATCTCGCGGGCTTTGGCAAAAATCCACATAAACACAGCGATGTTAATGCTTTGCATGTACATGGAGCCAAACCAGGCCACGAAAATAAACCCTGCGCTGGAAAGCACTCCTAGACTCATGGAGATGTAGAGGGTAGTTCTGGGCCACCCCGTATACTTAGGGGTTTTTCCAGAAAACTCGCGCTCCGAGTCCGAGGAAACGTGCTTTCTGGAAATCCATTTGTGTATTTTCACGAGCACGCCCATTCCAATGACTCCGCCAAAGAAGAAGGCGGCTATTGCCGTGCAGTATATGTACTGTGCGCAAAATGCATACGACTCGGGGAGTGTCATGATGAGCAGGGTATGCACAGAGTGCAGGATAACAATGGCAGACGCAGTGGCCAGAACCGAAATATTATTAAAAGCCGGGCCTCTGCTTATGTACTTGAACGTGCCGTCTCCAAGTATGGCCAAGTATGCCACTGAAATGATGTGCAGCACAAGCATAAGTATCTGCAAAAGGGTGGGCATAGATGCACAGTCCATTTTGTATATGAACTCTGAAGTAAACAGCATCAGAACAAGCAACGGAAGAACGCAGAAAGACACTACCGTGCTGGTTGGTTTCTCCGAGCCATACAAGAGCTCTTTGAGCATTCTCCATCCAAAAACAGGAAGGAAAATCAGATACTTCAGAAAGGCCCCAGTCTTCTGTAGCGAAGACTCAGACTCAATGTACTTGTGCATTTGTATGTTGTAGTTGTAGAAGCGCTGGTTGTTCATAAACAGCAGGCCGATCAGAATGAGCGTGTATGTACCCGTGAAGAACAGAATAAAGACAATGTTTCTGCTGGTGTGGATTGTTGCTTTATCGTACTTCTGGCTCTGTACGGGCAGGGGGGTGCTGGAAGCTTCAAGCGATTCTCTAGTGTTTTCAGAAAGATTAACATCGCTTTGCATCTCCTGGCCGTTTCTTTTGTTGGGTGCTTTTTCGCTCTGACACACATCCGGGCTGCTCATGTAAAAGCTGTATAACTGTTCTTCAGAGTTGAAAGACATCTCTTCGAATTCCCCTGGCCAAGTGAGCTTGGCGGGGGCATATTCTCCAGTGGACTCGTCAGAGTCTTCCGAGTACAGCCTATGCGACATCTCCATGGATTGCTCGCCTATTCTCGTAACACTTGGGCATATTTCTGTGGCTCCGCTCGCAAGGCGCAGTAACATCAGCATAAATATCATTGCATGCATTCTAGTTTGCATTTTCATCACTAAAAAATTTCAGATCCGTAAACATATATATAATTTTAACGGGACATAACAGATACCGGCCGCAGCATGCATTTTTGGCTTGGAAGTTGCAAGGCCCAGCGAAGAGAGGGCAGGCTGGGTGCAAATTTTCGGCCAGAGTTTCTATGCTTGCGCCCGTTTTTATTGCACAATAGCCCGAAATTGCACCTCGGCTGCTCTTTACTCCGGCAGACTTTTGCAGTCGGTTATTATTTTTATTCAACTGCTTTCATGCATGCTTAAGCGGCCGAGTAGCGCAAGCCACTACAGCGTCTGGCAGTGGGGCCTTCTTCAGGGAAACAGCCCAGCGCAGGGCGCCTGGAGACGCCTCGGCATGGGCCGCAGAATCAACCAATAATATGGAAAGCTGCAGGCGCTTGACAGGGAGCCGAACGCATGCTGGAGGGTGCTGGAATGCGCAAGAAAGGGCGCCCACCCGAAACAGAAGAGTGATCATCAAACCATTGGAGTAAAGTGCGGCATAAGTCCCCATTTTATTCAAAAAAATAATGAAGAGCGAGGGAAAAGAAGAGATCCTTAAGGAAATAAAAGAGCTTGAAATCAGCGAGCTGAAGAAGAGCAAGCATGCAATAATAAGCCGAATAGTGCGGGGGAAGTTTCCAGAGGAGGATCAAATTGAGCTAAGGAGGGAGCTCCAAAAGAGGTTCATCAAGGAGTCCGAGGGCAAGGAGGAAAAGCATGAGGCAGAACTTGCAGGAACCGAAGAGGAGATAAAAAAGCAGTGTGCCACGACAACGCACGCAGCGAAGAAGCTTGCAGAGTCGGACGGGAAGCTCTGCAAGGTGAAGCGGAGCCAGGAGAAAATTTCCGAGGAGATGAAAAAAGCAGAAGCATCGCTGCAAAAGAAAAAAACAAAACAGTTCAAGGAGGAAATTCTGTTTCTGGGCGCGTTTGGTCTTTTCTTTGGGATATGCTGCTATATTCTCATGGACAAGTTTGTTTTAAACTGAATGAGATATCGCACAGACATAAAACAGTGTCGCAGCCTTTCTATTTATTTGGTGTTTCCAGTGGAGAGCAATGCTATTTCTCATTGTACTTTTACTGGGATATGCCTTGTGTGTGGAAGAGGAGAGGGTTGAGCTGGCTTCCAGCAAAGCCGACACGGTTGCGGTTATCTCTTTGTTTATGATACTTGGCTTGACCTTTTCGGTCTCTCTGTATGGAATCAAGAAGCTGCTGGAAAAGGACCCAAAGCAAATAACTAGTGGAGGTCATCATACCCGTGGCCTTATTCCAAGGAAACAACAGAGCCCTTACGAGGTGATTACTTTCTAGTGAAGGCCCAGGCAAAGAATAAAAACACGTCTAATGCAAAGCGGAAGCTGCGGAAATGCGCATAGATGGTCAATAAATACATTAACACGATGTGCTGTTTTTCTATGCCGCGCCAGGCGGCTTTTGCGCAACATATTCGCTGTGTGTCTGCGCAGCTTGAGCTACCGCGGGCATCCGCCTGGCTGGGACTTTTTCGGGGCTTATGCAGCAGCGTGCCAGGCTGCATGCTGGCCTTTCTATGCATCGCGCAGGGCAGGCCCATGCCGCCAGAAGAGCTTTCATTCCGGCCGCAGCCCAATATTTCCTAAGGCGTAAACATTGATGGAGCACTTTCTGTGCTGTGCTAATTTGATTTCTGATATGTTTTGGCGCTTGTGTGAACGGCGCGCTTTTGCATGCAAAAAGAGTGCGCGCCCAGGCGCAAGCCCGTGCGGGCGTAAAGACAGAATGTAAATGGCCGCAGTTATTTGTCAAGGGTTTATTTATAAGAACGGTCTAGGTTCTTACACGAAAGCATTGTAAAGCCCATCCGGGGCATAGCGTCCTCCAAATGGCCATAGAGCTATGCGCATCCATTTTTCGGGCAGGCGCATGCTGCGGCTCTCCAAATGCATGCACTCTTTAATTTATTCCGAGGTTTCTGTCGCCTCTGGCTTCTCAGCCTCTTGCTGCTCTTTCATCGCCCGCTCCTCCTTCTCTTTCATCTCCTGCTCCCTTTGCAGCTTCTCCTGCTCCTGGTACTTTCGAATTTTTTCCTTCCTGTCAAGCTCCTGCTGGGCCAGCTTTTCAACCTGGGTTTTCACACAGAAAAGGCCAAACACGCCCGGGTATGCTGGCTGCACAATCTCCACCGAGTGCGCCTTTGATGCCTCTGCAGTGAGCTTTTCTGCGTACGCATCCCAGTCATGGCTCAGGGTTGGGTCAAACTGCTTGGCTGCCTTCTCCTTGAAGTCGTTTACTTCCTGCATTGTCCGGGCAGAGCCAGCAAGATCCTCCACCATCTGGGAGTACTCCCAGAGGGCGTCAACGACCCCTTCTTCCACAATAGGAAGGCTGCCCAGCTCGTCAGAAAGCAGCTCAATTGCTCTGAAGATGCCAGCCTGCAGCGTGTTTAGCGTTCCCTCTATTTCAATCGCTGCATTCTCCTTCCTTATTTGCGCGTTCTCTGCAAGCCGAAGCTTTTCCATGTTTACTTCGCCGAGAACGTCAACAACTTCTAGATCCTCCGAGGATATGTCGACTCCTCCGGTTGCATTCAGGCTCACAACCAAACTGACGGTTTTCTTTTCGGCCGGCGCTTTCTGTGTGTCGTCGGTGTTTTCCGCGCTCGGTTCTGCAGGAGCTTTCCGCAAAAGCCTGTAAACGGGATAGTCTCCGCAGTACATTGTTATTTCCGTGGTCTCCGTGATCTTGGATATTTTGACGTTCTTTCTGGGGGGCTGCTCCAAAACTATGGATTTGTCATACTTTTTTCCTTGGATTCTAGACTTTGTTTCCTTCAGGAACCGGCACCCTGTGTCAAACAGGTTCATTACTCTGGCGCGGGTCTTTGCATCCTCGACCAGGATGTAGTACTTCTCCGAAAGAATGTCCTTTATCAGAGGATCGTATCTAAACCGGTGGAAGGGGCTCTCCATAAGCCTCCGATACACGCCTCCAAGGGCAACCGACTCGTCTGCATTCAAGTGCACTTCCGGCTTGCACCCTGTGGCAGCGTGCACCATTGCTTCTACCAGAGGGATCTTTGAAGAGCCGCCTACCAGCTCCACCTCTATGCGCATCGGGTTCTCAGCGCCCTCCTCCTTCTCTAAAAGCGCCTTTGTCTCAAGCATGCTCTGGAACACAGCCTGCAGCTCGGTCTGCACGGGCTCAAACACGGCCTCCAGCTGCTGGAGGTCGCTTCGGGTTATGGTCACCCCAACCGACCTGTCGTACGACACGTCCACCTGCGTGGACACGGAGGGCAGGCCCACAATAGCGCCTTTTATCCATTCTATTTTTTTCAGGTTTCTGACCCTGAACTCGCGCTCGTCAAACAGATCTGGTATTTTCGGGTCTATTTCCTTGTATATCTTGCGGAAAATCATCTCTGTGATCTGCATTCCGCCAACCGGAACAGTCCGCCGTTGGTTGATCTGTATTCCGCCGCTGTGGATGCACGCCGAGGTAACTGTTGTCTTTTGGTCGCCCACGTCAACAAAAACAACAAACACCTTCTCCTCGGTCGACCTCCTGCTGAGATAGTATGCGGAGAGGGCCATTGAGTCCGAAATGCACTCCACCGCTATCTTGGGGCAGATCATCCACACTATTTTTGCAAGGATGGCTTTGTGCAGCTGGGTGTATGTCTCTGGCACCACAATTTCTACCTCTATGTCGCTCAAAGGAACGTTTTTTGATGTCGCGTAGTGCGTGATCAGGCTGTTCAGCAGCCCATATACATGAGACTGCGCAGGCAGGCTGACCTTTCCCAGGCACTTGCTCTTGTTCTTTATCTCTTCTGCAAGCTCCTCTATCTCTTTTCGGATGTTTTCAGCCACCTTTTCTCTTTCCTTGCACGTTACGTTCACATTTCCGAATGTTCGTACTTTTCCTCTGTAGTCAACTGCCATTTTTGTGCTTCTTCCCCCGGCTTTGCTCAGAATTATTTCTCCCGCTGAAGTATCAGAAGATGCAACCACCGCTTTGTAACTCCCTAAGTCAATGGAAAGGATTTTCATAAAAAAAAAATAAGCCTCGTATTTATATATATTTGGCTGTATGGAAACATCCGGAACATTGTGCGGCCAAGCGCCCAAACACACACAAAATGCAGGCCTCCGCGCCAGATGGATCTAGAACCTTCCAGGAAGCAAACGGCTGCACACCCTGCAGAGCAAGCCGCGCATTCCCGCTAAAAAACGGGCATTCTGCGCGTCTGAGCATCCGGACAAAAGCCCGGGCAGGCCAAAGAAGCAGCGCAGCAGTGGAAATATAGAAATTCCGGGCCGTGCGCATATAACAGAAAAGGCAGCGCCCAAGCACACATTCTCCCAGCTGCTGCCTTACAAATAAATTTAAATTTCACAGGAAACCGAAGCTAACAGCATGGCTTGTGTTTACGAGCTGAGCCCGGCGCATCCACCGATCAATTCTAAGCGCATAGACAGAAGAGGCATGCGGCCTTCCTTTAGACAGCGGCTGTGGAAGCCCACAAATCACCATGCAGACCAGCCCCTTCCTGGCCTTTTTCTGAAGTCCAAATTCACTTGCAAAAAAAAGCTTATAAAATGCATGGCAGAGAACTTATTTTGCACGCTTTTCTATTTTCATAAAGGCGCCTTGCTTGCAGGAAAGCTTTAAAAAGGCTACAGCCATGCGCGTGCTGGGGCACGCCAAAATGCAAGCCGGCCAAAAAGGCACGCAGAAAAAGAGCTGCCAAGCAGCATGCCCAGCAATAGAAGGGCCCATATGCACCTTGTTCCAAAATTGGCACAGAGCAGAGCAAAAGTTATCCGAGTTTCATTTATTCATTTACACTCCTCAATGGAACCCATACGTGGAGTTGTTTGGAGTAGAACTAATCACGGTGGGGTTCAAAGGAGCAGCAGATCTCTGCACACTCGGCGCGTGTGTAAACACGGGCTGGGCCTGCATTGTCGGAGCGGCCAGCCCAGAAACAACAGGGACAGAAATGTTCTCATACGGCATCTTCATGCTGCACTGAGGCGCAACAACAGGAGCCTGCTGCGGAACATACATCTGCGTGTAGCTCACAGACTTTGCAGCGCTGCAGGGCATAGCTGCTCTAGTAGCGCGTACCTGCGGAGGTCTTGCAAACTGAACGGTCTTCTTTTCAGTAGATTTCTTTAGTATGCCAGGCTGCGCCACCACCTCGGGAGGCGCGGTGTTTCCAGAAGCCAAAGCCAACGCTAGGTTATCAGCCATGCCAGAAAGCTTATTTGTCTTCTGGCAGCCATATATAGACCCGCTCTTTGAAAGCTGTTCGATTTTTTTGCAAACGCTTGGGCACGGCTGCTGGACAGGCGCTACTAAAACGTTTCCAATCGAAGTAGGGCCGATGGTAAGCGGGCTAACTCCCTGCATAAACTGCGGCGCTTGCTCAGCCAAGGGAACTGCTTTGGCAGAAGAAATTGCCGTCACAGGGACTGACCTCTTCTGGCGCGCTGTTTGCAAATTCTGCACAGGTATTGTGTGCGTAACCTTTACCTCCACGTTGCGTGGGGTACCAATAAATAAGCCATCGTTCTGCAGAAAGCTAACCACATCTGGCTGTTCGGCATACGCGGTCGTTCCGGCGTTTTCGTAGAGCCGCAGCTGCGAGTTTACAGCGCCCTGCCAGTCGATTCCTGCAGAGCTCACCATATTGTACAAGCCCAAGTTCATGTTGTCCACATTTGGAATGGGAATAAGGCTTCCATTTGCCTGCATGAAGTAGTACATCATGTCTGTGCTGTTCAGCACAACCGCCAGGTTGAAAGTGTTCAGCATAAACCGGGCATTGACATCTGCCCCGGTGTTTGACACGCCCAAGCTCTCGTTCATGGACCTTAGGGAGAAGATGCCCGAGTTGAGCCTCAGCAGCATAAACACTCGCTGGAGCCCATTAAACAGCATGCATGCGTCCTTGACAGACTTCAAGCCGGAGGAAAGCCTTCCCAGGTTTGTGCCCAACGTGTCCTTGCTCTGGCCAAACACGCTGGTTGCGCGCACCACTCTGTAAATGGAAAAGCTGTCATACTGGTAAAGCGCCTTGCACAGTGCGCAGTTTTGGTTGTTGCAAAGGTCAAACATAATTGAATCCAGCAGGATTGCAAGGTATACCTTAAGCACCATCCTCTCCGAGGGCAGGTCCATAATTCTCTTGACCATGTCTGTAACTTCGAAGGAAGACGCCGCAGTGTCAGCTCCTTTAAACAGGCCATCCAACACTCTGGAGATGCTGTCCGTTGTCGCGTCTACACGCTGTGCAGTTTGGCTGTGCTTATTCAGAATCCTCTCTATCTCGCGGATAACATATGAGCAGCAGTGCGAGCCTATTTTTAGGCCAAGGTTGAGCGCCGTCTTTCTCTTACAGGCGCAGCACACGCCACAGTTTTTTGCGTTAAGAATACCCTTTTGCAGCTCGGCAAGTGACTCCTGTATTGCCTCAGCATCCTCAGACTCGGCTGTTCTGGGCGCAGAGGCTATGCCGTCCTTGGGCGCAAACACGCCTTCCGAGTAGTTCACAGCTGCGCTCGCTGCGTTCTCTCTAGAGGCCTGCGACTCAAGACTCTGTTCTAGCTCCTCTTTTTTCTTTGCATCTTCGTTTGCCTGCGCAAATGAGGACACCAAATTTCGTGCAATTTCCGACCCATTTCTCAGCTCGTTCAAAATGTTTGCGAGGTCTCTCTGGTTTTGGTAATCCATCAGATCCTCGCCAAGCTGAACTCCTTGGCTCTGTGCGCCCAGCACCAATTGGGCTGCGGCAAACACAACTAAGCCAAATGTTTTTAAAATTAACTCAATACTTCCCTTTTCTCTTTGGTATGCACGCATGGCAGTAAATTTTCACGCCACTTATATATTTTACTAGATGATCATTTTTGATAACAGCGATGCACATCAAAGATTATTGAGTAAAGAAGGAAAATATTAATATTTTTCACAAACGGCATCATTTGATACTAGTGCATAAACATCAAAAAGATGGGACATGGGCTCTGGCGCAGGCTTTCCCACCAAGAAAGCTTGCTGCACATAGGCTTTATTTCGGCTTTTCTGCACTAGGCAGCTCCTGGACAGGGCCGGCGCTGATGTGCACCGTGGTTCCTGCATAGTAGTTGTACCCAGTTGCAATGCTGCTCTTGCTGTCCATGCGAACCGCGTACACAAGATCGTCTGTTGGCACGTTTTTTACAAGCTCCATGCCCTCTGTGAACAGAGACACGCCGTCGTACGACTGCGCCACTATGTTGTAGGCAGCGCCAGCCGCTTCGACAGGGTATATTCGCCATATGATGCTGCCCAGAGCCTTCCTTGCAACTTCCTCCTGCCCCACAAAAACCACATACTCTCCGGCATATGTCCCTACTTCCACGCTTCCCTCTGCATAGCCTCTTGGGTTCAGCTTTATCCAGGTGACCCCGCCGCTGAAGGACCGCGTGTACAGCACCTGGTGCGTGGCGGCGTCTATGCAGGCAAAGTTCCCCAAATCGCATCCAATGTATATGCATGCGTCGCTTGCTGCAATTGCCAGAACCTCGTGCATGCACTGCTCTTCGCTGCAGAAATATGGATGCCTTTTCATGGCGCCTGTGCGCATGTTTGTTTCTGTGTACGCGCCTTGCCCGGTTGCATACAGAGTGTCACCGCGTATCGTGTGTGCATAGTTTATTTCGTGTGTTTCAAAAACCCTCTGTATCTGGACGGAGGTGCTCCCGTCTTCGTTCTTGGCAACGCCTGCAAGCGCAATGTTTTGGTAGTTGCACAGAACCAGCATGCCTCCGTGCATGGACACTCCAAACGTGCCAGTTGTTGGCACACTGCAGTCGCCTATGCGGACACACCCTGTTCTTTTCCCGTTGTCATACACGTACGTGCTGTAAACATCCAGTCCCTTAAACTCAATGTAGTCTGTAACGTGCTTCATAAAAATAAAATGTCCGGGGAATAAATAGAAGCCTGCCAAAGAGGAAGGAAGAAAGAATTTATTTTCAGGAGATTCGTATAAAATGCTTCAGTAACCGTTGTAGTTATATATATAGTGTCATCACGCATAAGCACAAACAGTATCATCATCAGCGGAGGAGTGTTATAAATAAGTAGCCAGAGCTTTACGCCAGGGGGGTAAAAATAAAGCGCATTTATACCCTGCATAAGTATAAAAGCGTAAATATTTTTATCCCCTGCGAATGTAAGCAGAATTCTTTATGTCTCTCTGCAATAGAGTGCGCTCATGTGCACATGTTCTCACATTGCATTCGCATATAAAAGAGACCTTGTCTAGTTCCCACGGTAGACTATTCAAGGCGTGTGCAATTCTTCAATCACAATACGCTTAATAGTGCGGGATAGTGGTTCACACTACATTTTACTTTTAACCTCTTGGCTCCAAAAAGCGCTCTGGCGCAGCCTGTGTCTGGCAACAGGCCACAGCGTGTGTTTCCTTTCGCCTTCATATGCCCCGGGCTACACGTTGATCTGCAGTATGTTTCCCGTGGCTCGAATTTGCTGGCGGCTCTTTGCCGCGTCTGCATGTCTTCGCGCAGACAGCGCTTTGCACATCCAAAGGGCGCTTGTGGCCCAAAATATTTTTGCTGCTCTCATTTTGGTGCCTCCTCTGTCCAAAATGCCTTTATAATTATAAGTGTGCACCTTCCAATCATCTTTAGAAAAAACCGACCAATGGATACTTTATTTCATCATACATTGCACATGCAAAGCCTGCTTGGTGTGTTGTTTTGGCAAATTCGCACATGTCTTACTTGCAAATATCACACAGTGTCTACTTTGAATTCTTTTCGGCTCCTGCACTTTCCTCCTTCTCTTCCTCGGCCTCTGCACCTTCCTTCTTTTCTTTCTCGTTTCCAGCCTCACCTTCTTTTCCAGCCTCATCTTTTTTTCCAGCCTCATCTTTTTTTCCAGCCTCATCTTTTTTTCCGGCCTTATCTTCCGATTTTTCCGCCTTATCTTCCGATTTTTCAGATTTATCTTCCGGCTTTTCAGCTTTATCTTCTGGCTTTTCAGCTTCACCCGCTTTTCCAGCCTTGCCTTCCTTAGCAGTGTCTTTTTCTGAGGAATTCGCAGGATTCTCGCTGTTCTTCTTAGCTTCTTGCTGCGCCTTCGGAGCGTTCTCTACCCTAATAGCCCCAGTTGCTCCTCCGCCGACATGCACTTCAGAGTGATCTTCATCGCTTTCACCATTTTTCTTTGAGAAAAAACTGCCAAAGTAGGCAGCAAGCCTAGAAAAAACCCCCTTCTTCTTTGGCTTTTCTGCACCAGCCTCTGCTCCTTCTTTTCCTGCTGCAGGCTCTGCAGCAAACACAAATCCTATCGCAACTAGCCCAGTTGTTAGAAACAATGCAACTTTCTTGTTCATCTTTATTTTTCTATTTTTCTTTCCTTATTTAGTGTGAGCAAGATCAAAAAATGCGAGGCACAAATTATCTCTATCCCTGTTTTTTTTAGATAAAGGGGCATAGACTCCACTAGTATTTTTCTTTTTCTTTCCGGCGCCTTCGCATTGGTGGGCTTGCCCATCAAAAATGTCAGCGCTCTTCTTTGTTTCAGAAAAGGGGGCAGCGATCAAAATACAGCTCACCTGCGCCTCTCCAATAGATTTGCAGGCTCTGCCTAGTCCTTTAGCTTTATGTTTTTTGTGTGTCTGAAAATGTAGTTTTCGTTTACGTCTACCATCTGCAGCTTCAGAGAGAGCCGCGGCCCTATTTCGTCCAGCCTTACAACTTCCTCCTTTGCAGCGTTCTCCGGCAGCCTTATGATGTACCGGTGCTTTCTGCACAGAATGAACCCTCGCTTTTTCGTAAAGGACACCACCTGCCTGCCCTCAAAGTCTGGGTCTTCCGTGCTGAAGGCGTCTTCAATGTCCTTGACAAACCGCACGTCGTTTTCTGTTTCGTCAAAGTTTGTCAAAGTTATTTCCGGCATGTGTCCCGAGTCAACTGCCCCATTCAGCCGCCTTGAAAGCGTATACGACACAATGGAGTACGTGCTTGTCGTTATGTTGTTTTTTGCGTCTTTCTTGATGAAGAGAAGCCTTCTTCTGACAGAGTCCACTTGGTCCAGCCGGATGACCATGACTTCGTCCTCTGTTGCCTCCTCCTTCAGAAAGTCGCTGAACTTTCTGTTTTTTCGGGGAATGGGCGTTGCCCCGGGAAAAATCCCCTCTATGTCCACAAGAAGCTCTTTTGTTTCATGTGTCAGTTTTGAGTTACTGGACGTAATAATAACTTGCATTTGCTGCAAAAAAATAAAGGAAAAAAAGTATCACCAGTTCCACGCGTGCTCTGCCTTTGCCGGGAGAAGACAGCACACGTTTTGGCATGCGCCCGGCGGCGCGTGCTGCTTTGCACGGAAGAACAAACATTTTTGCAGGCATATAGAAGCCCCATGGCGTGCCGATGTATTTAGAAAGAAGGCTGCACGTGTTTTCTAGAGAAGCTTTCTGGACAGGACTGACACGCGCAAAAAAACAGATCGGCACTGCTCGGCGCAAGCCCATGCCTGGGGAATGCCTGTGTGCCAAAAATTCAATCAATTTTAATTGATTTTTTAATTGCATCTAGATCATCATTTTAGTCCTTTTTGTCATTTTATTCATTTGGTTTTTGCATTTGTTTATTCGCATGGTCCAAATAACAAGGAAAGCGAAAGATCCGAACAGGCTGACAAAGGTAGAGATATGTGCTATACTGAACAGCCTGCACATTTGCAATGTCACGGCTGAAAGCAGCAAGAAAGAGCTAGTGGGCATATTCAAAAAAAACAAGAAACAAATAGAGAGCAAGCAAAGCGAGGTGGTAAAGCTTCTTAAAGAGATGGAGACCCAGAAAAAGAAGGACGCGGCCAGTTCCGACAAAAAACGAAAGACTCCAGCAAAAAGCCAGAAAAAGCAAAGGACTGAGCCCGAGCCCGGCGCGGAGCCAACTCTTGAAGCTGCACAGGAGTCTGTGAAAAAGCCTGTGCGGGGGGCGGCCAAGAGGGCGCAGGAAGGCCCGCACCCAAAGGAAAAAACAGAAGCCGCGAATGTTTTGCACATAGAGGAGAAGACAGAGACGGTGGCTATTTCGCACAGCGGCGCCTTCAAAAAGGCGCAGGGCCAAGTGCCGAAAGCTGTAGACCTACAAGCAAAAACTACTAAAAAAGATGCGATGCCACGACAAATAAATAAAAACGAAAACACGGCAACAAAAGAGATAAACAGCAGAAGAAAATACACACAACTAATGGAACTGATAAAAACCCCAAGCAGAATGTTGATACTAGGCGTGGCAGGGGCCATGCTTTCTATGATGGCGGTGTATGCGTTTTACGTGAACAGAGCGGGTGCTCTTGAAATTGCTCAGAGCATAAAGGACTATGTGACCAAAAAAGGAGAGCCCAAGCCGGAAAAAGGCTCTTTTCACGAAAAGATCGAGCTAGCAAAGCAGGCGGCAGAGAAAGAGCTGCAGGCAAAAAAAGAAGAAGCTGCCAAGCAGGCCCACATGGAGGCGATTCAAAGGAAAAGAGCTGAGCAAGAAGCCAAAGCAAAAGCTGAGAAGGAGGCCAGGGAGAGGGCTGAACAGGAAGCTAAAGCAAAGGCGGAGCAAGAAGCTAAAGCTAAGGCAGAGCAAGAAGCCAAAGTAAAAGCTGAACAGGAGGCCAGGGAGAGGGCCGAAAAGGAAGCTAAAGCAAAGGCGGAGCAAGAAGCCAAAGAAAAAGCTGAGAAAGAAGCTAAAGCAAAGGCTGAACAAGAAGCTAAAGCAAAGGCAGAACAGGAGGCTAAAGCAAAGGCTGAGAAAGAAGCTAAAGCAAAGGCAGAGCAAAAAGCCAAAGAAAAAGCTGAACAGGAGGCTAGGGTGAAGGCAGAGCAAGAAGCCAAAGCAAAAGCTGAGAAGGAGGCCAGGGAGAGGGCTGAACAGGAAGCTAGAGTGAAGGCGGAGAAGGAAGCTAAAGCAAAGGCTGAGCAAGAAGCTAAAGCAAAAGCAGAACAGGAAGCCAGGGAGAGGGCAGAGAAAGAAGCTAAAGCAAAGGCTCAGCAGGAGGCTAGAGTGAAGGCTGAGGGAGAGGCCAGGGAGAGGGCCGAGCAGGAAGCCAAAGCGAAAGCCGAGCAGGAAGCAAAGGCTGAAAAAGCATTGCCCAGCGAGTCAGATACGCGTAAGAGCTCGAAGTCCATTCTGTCTATAGCCCATAGTGTGGTGGGGTGGGCCTTTAGACTGTTATTCAAGCTGGTGATGTTAGGGCTAGCAGCTCTTGTCGCGCTTGGTGTGGTTATATTTATGCTTCATCTCATACATCTCAAGAAGAAGAAAATAGCCAAATACAGAGACTTCTTAATATGCAGAATCCACAAAAAGAGCAAAAACGCGCTTCCGCTCGACACCATTAAAGAAGTCCGGAAAGAGTTTCCTGTCTTAAGTAGCTTAGAGTGGATGGTTTTATGCAACAGAATTTTATTGAACCAAAACATCCGAATCACACGGGTATTGCGCGGGGTGAAGGAAGAGGATGCTTGGATGTGGGTGGATGCGAACTAAGGCGTTAATTAAAACTGTTTGATCTTTTTGCTTGATTCTTTTGGGATATTTCTCGAAGAAGCCACGTGCCCAGGGTTTCTCTTCTGTTTTCTTCTGGCTTTTCTGGAATCTTCATGAACTTTAGTTGCCGCAAGTTATTGCTTATGTCCATGTCTGTAAATTTTTTCCCAAATAAATACCCGACACGCCTTTGAGGCTGTTCGCTGCGCTTTCTTGTTTAGCCAAAAACAAAAAAGCTGGCTCTATAGCTTTTCTGGAGTGTGCCAAGCCGCTGCCTACAGCGAAGCTGGAAAGCGTTGTGTATTGTGTTTTTTTAAGAGGCAGGGCTTCACTGCGCAGCAGGCTCCAAAGCAGCAGAAGCGCCCTTTCCGTGGCAATGCAGACCCTGCCCAAAGCAGTGCATGTGCTGCTGTCAAACACCTGGGACATATCCCGCATTAAAAATGAAAGTCCGAATCCAAGTACAGTTTATATGCAAGCTCTTTATTCGCATAGCTGCCCCTTAGGCCCAGCAGGCTTTTCAGTCAAGTTTTTGGGCCTTCTTAGGGGAATTCCCAGCTGCCCTTGCTCACTGCATGTCCAGTGCCTGTATGCATGTTTTCACGCTGTCCGCGTCTCCTTCCTTGTTTTTCAGGCCTTCGTACGCGCTCTGCTCGTACTCCACAACACCATGGTTCTGCGCCCATTGGAATCCATCGAAAATAAACAGCTCTCGCTTTATCGCATTCGGAGCGGTTGGATGCATGTTTGCCTTGCACGGTATTTTCTTTATGGCCTCGTGCTGCGGGATGTCCTCAACAGAGATGCTTTGGATGTACTCCTTGCTTATGAGATGGTTTGCAATGTTGGAAAGCTTGGCTCCTTTCGCATTTACAACAGGCTGGCTGTCCGAGCTGTCATATGTGTACTCTCTCACTGCAATCTTGTTTTTCACAACCTCAAAGACGCCCATTTTTTTGTTTTCCGGCTCGGGTATCCCTGCGCTGGTCACCTCCAGGCTGTGCGTTTGTGCGTACCCTGCCATTACAGGATCCCCTATTTTCACAAGCACGTTGTCCACCGACACAACGTTGAAGTACTTAACGCCAGATAGCCTTTCTACAATAGACGTGTTTTTGTGTGATATTGCGCTTTTTCTGACACATATGTGCGCCCCTGCCCTAAGCGCTTTGAACACACACCCATTTCCGTTGGGAACAGTTATTGGGGCGTTGTTTGCGTCAAGAAGCAGGCTTCGGTTGTTTAGGTCCAAGGCCTCCACGTCCTGCTGCACAATCACAAAAACCTCGTCTTGCTCTGAAAGCACTTTTTTCTGCAGATGCTCAATTGTCTCGTGCATAGTCTCGTTTGACACCATAAGGACCCATGGCATGCCTGCCGGAATGATCTGCTTTGCCTGTCTCTGGAAAAGAGACAGCCTTGGGGAGCGCGCGGTTTCCAGCACAAACGTTCCCTTGGGCTTGTCATATCCAAGCCTTGACCCGCTTCCGCCTGCCAGCGTGACCACAGCGATTTTCTTCTCCTGCAGCAGCTTCTGCCCTATATCTGCAAGGGCCTCTCTCTCTAGGTCTTCTTTTAATAAAATGTGCATGCCTGTTTGGAAAATCTGCGTATTTATGCGCCTACTGCTTGGAAACAAAAATAACCCAAAACCCTCTTTTGATGATCTGGATGCTTTATGCAAGCCTGTGGGGGCGCGCCTTGGCCCAATATGTGCTAATGGATAGCGCTCTTGGAAGGTTCTTAAATGTCTATATTTTAAATTGCCGAATTCTCTAAAAAATGGCAGCGCATGCAGCTATATTAAAAATACACTTTACTAATTAAGCTAATGATAAGTGCCATTGTTTTCTAGATATGCAGAGAGAATGGGAGAAAAAAAGTGCAGTATGGTGAAAAACCTTATTTTGCACAGCGCTCTGCTGGAGCTGTACTACAAGCAAAGAAAACACGTGGCGCTGGAGGTTCTTCTGGACAAAGCGAGCGTGCTTCTTAGGTTCACCCTGGTGGAGGTCATATGCGCAAAAATATGCAGCAGCATCGTAATAGGCATGCTTCCGCAGTACACGTCTTTGGAGATATTCTTCACCTCCTGCATAATATTCAAGAAGTACTGGAACGATTTCTCTCTAAGAAACCTTGAAGAGGTAGACAAGGACATTGTGAGCATAAAGAAGCTGAACCGAATAGAAGTAGCCATATTAAAAGTAATCAAATACAACATACGCATCACCAGGGAGCAGATCCAGAGAGAAATAGACCTGGAGCGAAGCATAGACGTAACATACAACGAGGCCATGTCTAGCATATTGTGCACATCAAAGTAGCCACACTGCAGCTTGCCCAAGCCCTGCGTGCATAGTGTGTACATAATAAAAGCACCAACCAATATTTGCGGCTTTGGCAGGCGCGTGCAGACACTGCTTTCTAAGATGTGCACCCTGCGCATGCGTTAAGTTTTAAGTTTTAAGTGTTTAGTGTTTAGTGTATGCGTTTATTACATGGTATAGCAAATGCCGGCTCTATTTTGCAGACAATGGCGTACCTTTTTCTATGTCTTTCCCGGACAAGGTCGTGTGTGTTGTCTGGGCTGAAATTGGAGCCTGCGGTATTTCAGTGGCTCTACGGCCCCACAGCTTCCCATCTAAAATTCCGTACTTAAGTATGATGAGCACAACTGCTGCTAGCGAAAGCAAGGCGCATGCGGTGAACATGCTCTGGTTGCCTTCAAATGTGTCTATTTTCAGGAAGTATCCTGCTATAACTCCTGCCACTGTCCCCAGGCACACAAAGGTCCCCGTGTATATCATTTGGCTGGTAGACTTCAGGTTGCTGGGCACAAGAAGCACCGCCAGCTGCACGCCTGAAAGATGGGTAAGTCCAAAGTTGACTCCCTTTAGGAGCTCTATTGCGCAGCACTTTTCAAACCTGTACGGGTCTTTTTCTGTAACGTACGTGTAGAGAACAAACCGCAGGCCTTGCGCGGTCTGCGAAAACAAGAACGACCAGTACAGCCCAAACATGCCTAATAGCGGCTTGGACAAAAAGAATATTGCTATTTCCAAAATGATTCCAAACATGCTGCATGTAGCCATGGGGTTGGCATAAAACACGTCCAGGGCTGACTGCATGTACAACGGCAACGATGTGGGCGGCTTGAAATTGTTGAAGTCGAGAATGTTTTTGTAGTAGCTACTTAGATACATGCTCATAACTCCTCTGGTTACCCCGTTCATAAGTATAATCAGCAAAAAGAACATGTATGCTGGATTTTTCAGCACTTTTGTAAACTGCGGCGGATTGCGAGTCCTTGATGCAGACGATGTTGTTCTTCTGACTCTATCAGCGGGCGCCAGAAGATACACAAGCCCGCCGGCTATAGCCGCGCATACAATGTATGGGATGCACAGACTCGAGTAGTTTCCCGTCTGGCTGTTTTTTGTGCCTCTTGGGAACACAAGAAACTCGACCAGATAGTTTATGATGCAGTACGTGAGCGTTCCAAACATGCGCTGTCTTCCGTACAGAGACGCCGGCGCCTGCATGACTTTCTGTAGATACTCCAGCACGATTCTGTCCAGGAGGGGCAGTGTTGAGAGGATGAACATGGAGTACATAATGAATGCAATAGACACACAAACTGGGGGAATTGGGAGAAGCAGCACTTGGAACAGCAAAGACGAGAAAAACAGACAGAACATAAGAATACTCTTAGGCCTCTGCAGCTTATCTGAAATGTATGCTATCCCCATGTTGCTGAAAAACGTGCTAAGAAGCATAAAAACAAGCGTGAGTGTTTGTAGCCCGTCCTTTACTCCTTTGGACGTCAAAAAGTTCTGGCGCAGATTGTAGAACAGGAAATACTCTACGTTCACTGCAACATAAAGAAGCTTTGGGGTAAGGAAAAGCGATGAGTTAAGCTGTTTGTAAACCATTGTGATTCCAATAAAAATTATATTTATACACAACAAATAACTAAACAAACAATGGGCATATGATTTTGGATAGTACCACCGTTTGCTGCACACATACGCTGCGTGTTTGTTTTCTAAGTGGGCGCGTGATTATGATAAAGCAAAACTGCTTGGAAAGGCCCGGATGCGCTTTTCCATGCGCAGCCTGCGGCTTGGCACAGCCATGGCCTGCATGCTTCAAATGCGCGCAGGCGCTTCTAAGCCGCGCAGCGCCCACCAAAACAAGGAGAAAGAAGCTCCAAAAACAAGCAATGCATTCAAACTTTTATTTATTTCCTCCAGCAACTTTTTACACGCACAGCGCCAAGCAAATCCCTCGCTTGAGCAGCGCTCTGTGTTCTGGCGTGCAGCAGCTTCTTTGCACCACACCACCCATTAAGCTTCATCCGCGCTCTTCTCGTCCTTCACAGCCCAAGCAATCGAGTCAAACACCTCTTGCACCGTCTCTGCAAGCGCCTCGTCTCCTGTAAGCCCGTTCTTGGAGAGGACCACGGTCCTCCCTCTGTCCTGGATGTGGAGGCCGTCCTCCTTTAGCTCTGACGAAAAATAATTGGCCAGAACTTGCGCGACCGCTTGCAGGCAGTGCTTGGGAACAGAGCATTTGCTTTTTTCCTCCTTTTTTTTGGCCTTGGCCTTGCTGCACTCCTTTTTCCCCGCCTCTATGTCCTTTGCCGGGCGCACAGCTCTCTTTCCGTGCAGTGCGTCTTCTGCGCCCTTTATTATGCAGTTTGCCTGGACATCCGCCTTAAAGGAGCTCTCCCACTGGACTATCACCGAGCCCTCTACATCCTCAAATATTTCCACGCCCTGCACCTTCATGTATCTTCGCCCTTCTTTCTCCAAAATCTTTCCTTCAACCCCGTCAACTCCCAAGAGCATATCAAATGATGCCCCCTGTATGCGCACCTTTTCAATGATCTTCACCTCGGATATTCCTATCCGCGAAGCCTTTTCTCTCTCTACCACAGAAACCTTCCCGTCCTCTGAAACGTGGACAAACCCGGTGAACTCCTCTGGGGCGTCCACCCCAAGATACTTCACGCTTATTTCCCCTGCCCCCTGGACCTGCACAGACTCTCCGTTTCGTGGCGTGTGGATTACAATGCTCTCGCCCCGGGTCTCGCTTCGGTGCAGCAGCGCGCTTTTCAGCCTGCTCATTTCTGAAGCCTCCCCGTGCACAAGAACGATTTCTCCAGCTTTGCAGCCTTCAATAAACTCGGCGTTCTGCAGAAAGTCCACGTGCGCGCTGAAGGAAACATAGTCTATCGACGATCGAACCACAAGCCTGCTCCCCTTAAGCGAGGTTATTTCGTCGGGCTCGCAGAGAAGGTCTTTTGCCAGAGTGCCTTCCACGCAGTATCCTGGTATTATGCATCCGTTTCTTTTGTCTCCGCACCACATTTCAAACAGGTCTCTCGAAAGCCCGTTCTGCAGCATACCCGGAGACGCCATCATAACGCACGGGCCTCTGTCTTCGTACGCTTCTATGTTTTTTATGCTTTGCACGTGCTTAAAGTGGAATGGGTTGCTTATTTCTGCCATCTCCTGTATTCTGTCGTTCATCATGTTTAGGTACGTTTGGTACACGGCCATAAAACGCTTGGCAAGCGCCGACGCATACAAAATCGGGATCCCATGCAGGTCCTTGCGCGACTCCCAGAACTCATCCAGGATCAGGAGAAGCTCCTGCGCCCTTCCCAGGGCAAACACCGGGAGAAGACACTTTCCGCCCCTCTTGACAACCTCGGACACGCCCGTTACAAACCTGGCCTCTCGCTCTTCTTTGCTTTGGTGGCACTGCACGCCGTACGTAGCCTCGGAAATAAGAATGTCCACAGCGACCGGCGGAACTGCCGCCGCCTTCAAATGCCGGTCTTCCTCTGTAGAGTAGTCGCCTGTATACAGAAGAGACGTGTCGGCGCTCTTCACCAAAAACATGGCTGCGCCCAGGACGTGCCCTGCATTGTATGCGATCACAGTGGCATTTTTGATTTTAATCTCTTGTCCGTAGTCAATTGGTATTATCTTTTCGTAGCACTGCGAAAGCTCCTTCTCAGTAAACAAATCGTTGTCTGATGAGACATTGGACACCCTCACATAGTCGTTCAGCAGCCATCGGAATATGGCACGCGTTGGGTGCGTCATAAAAACCTTTCCCTTGAACGAGCTTCTTTCTGTGAAGTACGGAAGGGCTCCCGCATGGTCTAGATGGAAGTGTGTTATAAGAATCGCATCAATCTCCGCCGGGTCAATAAGATCGAAGAACGGAAGAGACGACACGCCCGTGTGCGCTGGATGCACACCGCAGTCAAACATAATAGTGACCCCGCGGAACTTAGCGACCACGCAGGACCGGCCTACTTCGCTTCCTGCCCCAAGCGGCAGTATTTTAGCTGCAGACTGGTAGAGTATTGGTTCCATGGTAGAAAAAGAAAGAAAATAAAAAAAGGCATGCGCATGCCAGAGGCGCAACAGGATAGGCTGCAGAAAGGCCACGCCGCGGGAGGGTGCTCCGTGCTGCTGTGAAAGAGGTTCAGTGAAAATGCAGCACGTATAAGCGCAAACCAATGCGCTCTGTAATGCAGAAAGGTAAACAGGCGCTGGCTAAGCACATCTGTGCCAGAAAGGCCGCGCACACATGCCCAGAAGCTTCTTTCATTCGCCTGTGCAGAGGGCCTTGCTAGGCCGGCCCCCGCCGCTGTGCGCTTTGAAGTGTTTTTTTCGCGCTGTACTGGGCTTTTCGCCATGTCCTAGAAACGTAAATATGCGCAAGAAGGCAAAAAATGGAAAAAATATACAAAATGTATCCATGCAAGTATTCGGGGTGCAAAAAACAGTTTAAAAAGCCTTCGCTTCTGGAGCTGCACGAAAACACGCACGAAAAAAAAAGGCCTTTTGCGTGCGAAAAGTGCGAGGCCCGGTACTACAAAAAAAGCCACTTAAAAGTGCATGTACAGCGCGCGCACATTGGCGGCGAGCAACGGGAGTGCAGCAGCTGTGGAAAAACGCTGGCTTCTCAAGAGGGGCTGCAGAGGCATAGAGAAGTGTGCGGAAGAGTGTTTACATGTGATGTGTGCCGAATGCAGTTTGTACGCGCCAGATGGTTTGTTGCCCATGTCCGGCTGTGCGTGGGAAAACAAAGCGCAGGCGAAAGCTGTACAGACGATGAAAGAGAAAAAGCTGCGGAAAAAAGGATAAAAAGAAGAAAGTCTGCACGGGACCTTCACAGATGCAGCGTGTGCCAAAAGGGGTTTAAACTGAACAGAAATCGCCTGTATCATGAAGCGCACGCACATAGCAGCATCCGTCACGAGTGTCCAAGCTGCAAAAAAACGTACAAGCACAAGGGGTCGCTGACCAGACATATAGAGACAGCACATAAAGCAGAAGGCGACTCAGAAACTGGCGCTGCGTCTGACGATGGACAGACTCGTGGAGAATAAAAACATGCCTAGCAATTGTAGCTAGCCAGCTTTATTCTAAACAGGCCGTCTCTGCTCAGGCCACATCAAGCGCCAGCACGCGGCGCTGCTATAAATAAATGTAAAATACGATTTTGTGCCCAGCAGTAGCGCTTAGAGTGAGAACTAGTTGGATTTATTGAAGAGCTTGGGCATGCGTGCGGGAGGTTTTGGCCTAAGAGATGCTGCAGCACAAGGCGAAGCGTGTCTCTTCACACAAGCCCAATGCACTAGCGCCAGAAGCATCCGACAAAACTGGCCCAGCAGCCTATCTTTTCTGTCACAGATGTCACTGCAGGTGCCTGTCTTCCACTCTGTCTTTACTTTGGCACTTTCTATGCATGCTCTTTCTATTGGTATATTTTCTGTATAAATAGTGAGCATGTTTTGTCTTCATGAAAGTTAAGGAGTGCATTCAAAAGATAATAGGAAGAAGCATTTTCGACAGCAGAGGAATCCCCACTGTGGAGGTAGACTTGAACACTGTGATAGGCAGGGTGCGGGCAAGCTGCCCCTCCGGCGCGTCGACAGGGTCCCAAGAGGCCCTGGAAATACGGGACGCAGAAAAGTCCGTGTGCATGGGAAAGGGCGTGCAGAAGGCTCTTATGGGAGTAGAGGAGATCGCCACTTCGCTAATAACAAAGTCTTTTAAGATTACCTGCCAGGAGGAAATAGACAAGCACATGAACGAGCTGGACGGAACCCCAAACAAAAGCCGGCTTGGCGCAAACGCAATACTCCCCATGTCGATCTGCTTTGTCCGGCTTGGTGCCCGGTACCTGCGGATTGAGGACTGGATGTACATCCGGATGCTCATGAACAACCAGCCTAGTGAAAGCAAGAAAGAGGCGCCTGAAAACGAAGTTCTGCACCTTCCAACAGGCGGGGTCCTGGTAAACAACATGCAGGCGGACAGCAGACTTGGCAGTGTAGAAAGCGCTTTGGCTGGGCCCGGCAGCACAGAAAAGGAGCGGCTGCGCAAAAAGCTAAAGGCATCCACTCCCCAAATATTTTTCAATGTGATCAATGGAGGAGCGCACTCGGACAACGGCCTTTTTGTGCAGGAAGTCATGGTTTCCTTTGAAGGAAGCACTCCTTACACGATGCTTTCGTCTGCTTCTGAGTTCATAGCCGCTCTAAAGAGCATAGTTAAGCAGAAGTACAAGCTCACCGGGGTTGGCGACGAGGGCGGGTTTGCTCCTCCAATCAACTCGCTGGAAGAAGCGCTTGACCTGATCCAGAGCGCCTCGCAGGAGTCTGGGGTAACTCCGCAGATTGCACTAGACGTGGCTGCCTCTGAGTTCTACAAAAACAACATGTACAATGTTGGATGGAAAACCACAGAGAAGCTTATTGGGGCAGACGAGCTTGCCGAGTACTATGAAAAAATCATAAAAAAGTACAAGGTGTGCATGATTGAGGACCCCTTTGACGAGAAGGACTATGCTGGCTGGGCGGCTTTTATGAAAAGGGCAGACTCTCTGGGTGTGCGGGTTGTTGGCGACGACCTGATTGTGACAAACCCCGAGCTCATTCGGCAGGCAGGGGAGAAAAAGCTGTGCAATGTTGCCCTAATAAAAATGAACCAGATTGGAACGATCACAGAGACGATCTCCGCGGTTAAAGAGGCAAGGCAGCAGGGCATGAAGGTGATGGCCAGCCACAGAAGCGGCGAAACCGAGGACGCCTTTCTGGCCCACTTGTCTGTTGGAATTGACGCCGACTACCTCAAGGCGGGGTCTTTATGCCGGTCTGAGCGGGTGTGCAAGTACAACGAGCTTATCCGAATATTTGAAAAGTGCAAGATAGACACGATCTAGAAACGTTTTTGCGCAAAAGGCTGCTGCGCGGTGTGGGCTTGCGCTTCTTGCAGACGCAGAGTTTGCAAAGCACAAATAAAAATTCGGTAGTGTTTTATTTTTGCTTTCTATGCTATACACACCAAGCAAAAACAAACTGCACGCCCTGCATGCATGCAGACACCGACTGATGAAATCTCCACGAAAAGGTTTGGCTAGCTCAGACCTGCAGCCCAAAGCGCAGACACTATAAAAGGCCTATTTGGGCGGTATAGTATTCGCGTTGCAGCAAATAGCTGATGTCCATCAAAAAAGCATGTGCGCTTGGAGAAGGCTGTGCAGGAATGCAGGTTGTTTCAAAACGTCTTTATTTATGGATATATATTCGATGGATCCACTCCATGGGAATGCTCCCCAGAATGGGAACGCGCACATAGGCATATGAGGCTGCAGCGCTGTGCTTTCATTATGCTGCATTGCTTTCTGCTAAGCAGCAGCTATTTCTGCTTGGTCTCTATGGTGAGCTGTGCGTTTTCTGTCGAGGGGCTGTCCTTCCCCAGCATTCGGAAAGTAAGGAATGTTGACCCTAGGAATATTGTAACAAGCCCTAGAATAAAGTAGTTGAACTGCGTGGAGGTAAACATGGAAAAGTCTTTGAAGTATATTCCTGCTGTCGTGATGCTCGTGAGCGTCCACAGAATGTGGAATACCGGAATCACCAGCAGGGCGTCGTATCTTTTCAGAGCCTTGTTGAGCCAGTATATTTGCCCAACCGTGCACAGGAATATAAGGGCGCCGAAAAAGTACGGGCCAAAGCCCAAAAACTGGTTCTGGCCCGAAATTGTGAGCGAGATCATTAGGCCAAAGCTCTTTGCAAACAGCGTGGTGAACGACGCAATACACGCAGACATGCCCACGTACGCGAACAGCATGAAGTACTTCAGGCAGGGCCCGTTTTTGCTAAACTTTCTGTCCAGGTTAACCCACGGAGCGGTGCTTCCTATTTTCCAGTCGCTGTTTTCTTCTACAACTGTGCACAGGATGAGCAAAGACAGAATAACCATCAGCAGAAAAACAAACCACATGAACGTGCCAAACTCGAAGTAGTTCTGCAAAAGGCTCAGAAGCGTGTACTCTCGCTTTCCAGACCCTGCGTTGGAGAGGATCAAAGAGGACCCCAAAAGCACAAACACTATGCAAAGAAAGTCGTATATGGTGAACACCTCGCCATTGATCATGGGCGCAAAGATGCTGTTGGCTATGAGCCCGACTGCACCAAGCGATGTCATAAGAGACTGGTTTCCAAAGACATACGAGGTAAACCCAGAAATCTTCCCAAGTATGTACGAGGCTATACCAAGCGCAAACAGGCTTACGCTCACCCCAAGAAAGACGCCTCTCTCGGTCACATATGACTTTTTCTGCAGGTTCAGCCCTATGTTTATGAATAGGTTTCCGGTGACAGAGAGAATCGGCCCCAGTATCCAGAACTTGCTAAACGAGGGCGCGCAGACAGGGCCTGTCTCCTTTGCGGAGCACACAAACCCGGAGGTGCACCCGTTTACACCGGCGGGCCTGTTTTCGCTGCAGGCTGCCCCGTTGGGTATGTAGCGGCAGCAGAAGCCGCCCAGACACTTGTCAGTGCATGCAAGAGGCCCAAAAAAGGGGTAGGACGCACACTCGCTTGGCGAGCTGCATAATGTCCCGGGCGGCTTTAGCTGAACACACTGATTTTCCACACAGAAAAGGCTGTGGGCGCCTGTTATGCTGGCCACCTGGCAGTCGGCGTCTGCCTTGCAGCTGTTTGGTGAGGCTGTGCTTGCTGTGAGCGCAAAAGAAAGAAAACTAGCCCAGTAGAACGCGTTCATACAATGGAAAAATAATGCGCGCAAGCAATAAACATGGGATGTCTGTAAGAACAACAAACAAAGAAACGCCAGCGCGAAACATGCAGCGCTGCCGGGGATGAGCTCCAAGCCGGGCGCGCCCTTCGCGCTTCTGTGTTTTGTTTCCTGCCGCTGCGCTGGAAGAAGCTTTCTAGGGCGCCCTAAGCGCACCGCTTCAGATGGCTTTGTGTTTGCAGTGAACTGAGCCAGCGGGCCTTGCGGAGCCCCAAACACTTGCCGGGCAGCGGTGCCCTGCTTTGGGCACTTTACTGTATGCACAGCGAAAACACTAAATGTTAAATATTTTACACCTCAATCTATTTTTTTATGGTAGACGCACAGCCCACATGGAAGGACAGAGTTGAAAAATACAAAAAGCTGGAGGAGCTTTGGAGCAGGAAGCCGCATGGACAGGCTGAGGAGATTGTGAGCATCCTTAAAGAAACGTCAATACCTGCGCTGGAGGCAGGGCTTTCTGCTATTACTCCTTTGGCAAAGGCAAATGCTGTGGGGGAGTACACAAAGGACCTTCTTTCTATCCTGTTCAAGAACGTAGCGTCAAGCAAGCCAACGATGAAGAAAACTGTCCGAGAGATAATGGCGGCACAGGCCCGGCACAATCCATCGCTTGTGGTCGTGGCGGCGATGGGGTGCATAAAAGACAAAAACCCAAAGATAGTGGCGGAAACGATAAAGATTTTGTGGGAGAACTCGGCGCTTTTAATGGAGCATTTAACAGGCCCGGTGCTTCCGCACGCGCCGTTTTTATTTGGGCACAGCACAGGCGCAGTTAGGGAGGAGGCCACCAAGCTGTTCCAGATACTAGCGGAGAAGGAGCCTGAGAGGGTGGGCGAGGCCGTGAAAACACTCAAGCCAATACAGGTAAAGGAGATATTCAATCCGCGGCCAGAGGCAGAGCGGGCCGAGGAGCCAAGGGCGGCGCCTGTAGAGGCATGCGCAGAGCCTGCAAGCGAAAAGCAGGCGGCAGCCCCGCAGAGAGAAAGGGCAAGCAGCGCATCGTCCGGCAACGCAACAATGAAGGATGAGCCTTCCCAGAGGAAAGCCGCAGAGTGCAAGAGCGAGGCGCCAAAGTGTGTAGTGAAGGAGCTCCCAAAGAACTTTTACGAGCGATTTGCGTCTTCTCTATGGAAGGAAAGGCTCGTGATGGAGGAGCTTGACGAGCTTCTGGGCGAAAGGGGAACTCTCAGCACGAAGGACATAGGCGAGGTGACCGAAGCAATAATAAAGAAGGCAGGAGAAAGCAACAACAAGGTTATGATAGCAGGGATGTCCGTTGTGCTGAAGATTGCGCAAAGAGAGAAGCTGCAGGATGCGCACGCGCTCCGGATAGCAAAGGCAATAGAAAAGCGGCTGAAAGACAAAAAAGAGCAGGTCCAGCAGGCGGTTTCCAGCGCAATTCTGGCGCTGCTAAACCACAGCCGGGCAGGCATATTGGCAGAGCTTGTAAACACAGCGTGCACGGACAAAACGCTTCGGCACGGCGTGCTGAAGACGCTTGAAAGTGCCTTGGCCAAAGTGACAGAAAAAGAGGCGGAAGATGCCAAAGCCATCAGGGCGCTTGTTCTCTGCACAAAAGACCAAAGCGCAGACACGCGCGGACTGGCATGCGCATGCATGGCAAGGGTGCTTTCCAAAAGAGAGGAGGCTCCCTCGCAGGCGGAAATTGAGCAGCTGGGCGTGGAAAGGCTTCTTGCTGTAAAGATAGAGGCGCAGGCAGAGGAGATGTTCCAGAAAAAAGACGCCGAGATAAGCGCAATAATTGAGTCGCTGTGCGAAAACATAAGAAACACGTCGATCAAGATTTCAGAGCCGGTGACGCCTATACGAGGAGGCGAGTGCCCCAACACAAGCACTTTGGAGGGAAGCCCCATAATTACGCGCTCGCTCCAGAAAGAGAAGCCTGGAAACGTGTTTGCAGGAGAAGCTGCGCCTGCTTCGGCGGTCGAGGCGCACAAGCCGCAGAAAGCGTATGTGGAGTATCCTGCGGTGTGCCCAATAATGAACTATGTCATGACGGGGGAGGTGGAAGGAACTCTTTTGGCCACGCTGGTAAGCGCGCTGGGCGGAAGCCCGCTGGTGGACACTCGGATACTTTCGATCCTGTATGCTGTGAATCTGCCAGAAGGCATTGCCAGCCAGCTGCAGGAGAAGATGGGCGGGCTGTTTGCATCGGACACACACACCTCTCTGCTGGCGGAGGGCGTGAAAACCAAACTTGCAAGAAAGCTGCAGGAAAAGAACGCGTTTGAGGAGAGGTGCCTGTTTGCTGCGCTTACCGAGGACCTGCTGAAGGGGGAAAGTGTGCCGCAGGAGCGAATACTTCATGCTCTTGCTAGTGCAGAGAAGAGGTCCAGCATATTGAAGGAGGAGCACGCGTTCATTATTGTAAAGGCAGCCGGAGAGATGGGCTACTTGGAGGCGCTTTCTGGGGTAGAAAGAGTTTTTCCGGCGTCAAAGGTCTTTACGATTCTCACGACCTTGGCGGAAACCAACAGCGTCTTCCTGGAGAGAATCTACTTTTTGCTGCAGAAGCCGCACGTGGGCAGCTCGGCGCTTGACGGCGTTCTGAACACCCCAAGGTTTTTGTCGCTTTTGGACAGGTCGGAAGCTCCGGCTGCGCAGAAGGTTCTGAGCATTCTGAAAAAAGAAAGCATAGTGGCAGGATATTCGCCGTATGCAAAAAAAGTGCGGAGAACCGAGGGCGCACAGGATGCGGCAGACATAAACGCGCTTCTGAACGACATTATAGACCAGAACAGCCAGCAGTCGCAGGAGTCGCTGGGGAAGCTGGAAAAGATTTCTGCAGAAAACATAAGCGGCCTTCTCAGAAGCGCGTCCACAGTTGTAAATGTCCTGCTTTTGCAGCTGAACGACGCGCTGTCCTCTGGCGGAAGCAGCTTTAATGTGCACACAATTATAAAGATCATAAAAAGGGTCTGCGAAAGCGAAGTTTTCCTGGCCACGCTGGACGCGGGGACTCTTCTGAGCCTGGTCTCAGACTACATTGTCATCATAACCGGGCAGATTCCGCGGGGAAGCGCCTCCCCAGAAGGGATCAAAAAGGAGTGCGGGGAAAGCCTTCTGAGAATGTGCGCCAACGCGCCGTTCCTGCACATGTTTAAGATATACATGAACCTTCTGTCAAACCGGTACAGAGAGGAGAAGGTTCGAGAGATTCTGGTGAAGCTTCTGTGGAAGCACTCAAAGATGACCTCGTCCGTGGTGGCAGACAAAGCGGTTGTTCTGGGGATGGTCAGCAGGCTAAACACGTTCTATGCAGAGTACAGAGGCGACATAAAAAGCGAGCCTTTAATATCAAAAGTGCTGCAGCTGCATTTGATAGAGATACTCAAGCACTACGGGGACGACTTTCTTCGGACGTTCAAGGTGACAGGCCCTGTGCTGCAGCAGGTGCATGCGCTGGGCGGGCTGAGGACATAGCCGGGCCGCCGCAAGCGACCCAGCCAAGCCTAAGCTTTCTGGAAAGCGCGAAAGAGGCCGCTCCTGCAGCCTGGCCCGAATATAATAAACATGCTTTGATATAGGCGATTTGCATGCGGTTTTTGCTGCGCCGCGTGCAGAAAGGGCTGGGGCTTTGCATGCTTTGTGCACGCCAACCGGTTTGATTTTTCTATATTTATATGCGGCTGCATCAAAAAAAGTGAGCCACGCCGCGCGGTTTTCAACCGTTTAGACTCGATAGGCGGCTTACTAGCTCCAGAAAACAGCCCGGGCCTGCCCCCTTTCGACTTTGGCTTGTACATGGCTTGCTGCGAGCCCGCGCGTTGCGCTGTCCTGTTTGCAGAGGTGGAGGGCGGCGGCGGCAAGTCTGGGCTGTTGCGGGAGAGTAGTCTAGTGCTGCGCGTGGGCAAACAGCTGGCCAAGCGGCGCGGCGCTTCACGGCGTATTTCAAGAAACGCTTGCTGCAGAAAATATTTGCATGCTTTTGGAGAGAAAGCTGAGAAGAGAAAGAAAAGAGTGGATGGACTCGATAAAGGCTGAGGAGCGGCGGGTGGAGTCAAAAAAAAGAAAGGAAATGCTGTACAAGTCGTACGAGAGAGACCTTGTTGTGCCAAAAGAAATACGAAACGACATAGAAGACGAAAAGCTAACGGCCGAGGAGGCTCTGCACGACGCAATATATGCGTTTGAGGCGGGGGAAAAGGAGGACGAGTTTTCAAACAAGGAGGCACGGCCCATCATCACAACCTCGCGGTCTCCTTCAGACCCTCTTGTGCGGTTTGCCAAGGCGCTCAAACAGATAGTTCCGAACTCGGAGAAGATCAACAGAGGAAAACACATGATCACGGAGCTGGTGAAAACCGCGACCAAAAACGAGTACACGGATCTGATTATGGTGAATGAGCACCGAGGAGTTCCGTCTTCTCTGATTATTTCGCATCTTCCGCATGGGCCAACGACGTATTTCAGCATCCACCACCCGAAAATAGACATGGATGACCCGACCAGCACGGCGACCCCTGCCATTGTGTTTGACAACTTCACCACGCCGCTCGGGCTCAGGGTAAAGAGGATTCTCTCGTCGCTGTTTCCCCCGCTCCCCCCTAGGGAGAAGCCAAAGAGAATAGTGAGCTTTGTGAACAGAGAAGACAGCATACTGTTTACGCAGTACAAAAGCACGTTCAAAAAGGGCGAAGTTGACCTGGAAAAAATATCGCCGCAGTTTACGCTTAAGCTGTACGAAATACGCGCCGGCACCCTGGACATGTCATATGCAGAAAAGGAGTTTGTGTTTAGGCCATATCTGAACACTGCCCGAAAAAAGTTCTACCTTGGAGAAGAAACAGAGGACATGCAGGCCAGCACCACAAAAAAAGTAAAAGAAACGGCTAGAGAGGCGCCGCCATGCGCTAGCGACCTAGCACAGTAATAAATGTCAAGCAAGACCAGTTAAAACACCCTTCGCGCGGAAATCTGTTTATTGGAGCCTAAGATGTCTGTGGGCGTGCGGGCGGGCCCAAACAGGTTTTTCTGTGCGGTGGCCCAGGTATGCTTTGCAGGGAAATCCTGTTTTAAGCGGCAGCCTTTCTAAGCCGAGAAAAGCAGCGCGCATGGAGGCGCCCGCCGACAAAGCCCAAGCCCTGAAGCGCCAGCTGGCAGGCATGCATTCGCCAAGATTTTGCAGCGCTATCTGTCAGAATGACCTATTTTGTTTATTATGGAATGTTTTATTTTTTATTTATATGCAGCTGGAGTCCTTCATTGTAAACTACTACAGGTCGATCCCTATTGTTAGCAGAGTTCTCTTTACCATGAGCATTGCGCTTACTGCGCTCACATACTTAGACATAATATCGCCTTACAACTTAATATACACGTTTCCCCACATAAAAAAGCTAGAGCTGTGGAGGGCTGTGAGCGCATTCTTCTACTGGGGCCCTGCCACCTTGGACACGCTTGTGCACCACTTCTTTATGCTGAAGTACTGCATCATGATGGAGGAGGCCGCAAGCAACCCAGCGGACTTTCTGTACATGATTCTGCTGGGAATGGGCTTGATACTGGTGGGCGCCACGGCGTTGGGCGTCACCAAGCTTTCCAGCTCGCTGTCCACGTACATTATATACATATGGAGCAAAAAGAACCCATTGATTATAGTTCAGTACATGAGCTTGTTTAACCTTCCAGCAGGATATCTTCCTTGGATTATGTTTATGTTTTCGTCTCTTGCCGAAAGAGGCGTTCCCTTGAACGACCTGGTGGGGATCATGGCAGGGCACGTGTACTTCTACTTCAAAAGCGTGTATGTCCAGGGAAGCCCAGGAAGCGACCCGCTAAAGACTCCCGATATTTTGACAAACCTTTTCGTAAAGAAAGCCCAGCCAACTGCAGAAAGAGCACGCCGCCCAGCCCAAAGAGTAGTGACCCTAGATACCATAGAATAACTAAAGAAACTGCATAATAATGGCTTGGGCCAGGGGTGTATCAGTTTTGAGTGTGCAGGCAGTGCCGAGAAGGCCAGATCGAGGCGCTTCTTTCCCACAGCACAGAGGCCTTCTTGTGCGCGATGGAAGAACACTGTGGGGGCGTCAGACTGCACGGTTTGTCTAGAAGCATATGCTGGTTTTGCTGCGTGCTCTGGCAGCAATGGGCATATACGCATATCTGTGGGGGTCGGGCATTCCTAGACATGCAGGGCAGATGCTATCTAAAGGCAAGGATTTGCTAGGGCTCTGCGCACCATGGGCCCGCATGCAGAAAAATAAAAACACCTATTTGTTGCCTCGGGAAATTATGCTTTTTAACGCCTTGGCGCAGAAGGCTGCTGCATGCACTATCCGTGCGCTTTCGCGGCTCATCTCCATGGGCATGCTATGGCAGGGCCTCTCCATAAACACGTTTTCTTTTTGGAGCATTAACGCAGCAGCTAGCGTTTTCGGGCTGTGGGCTGAATAGGCGCGCTGTGCATGCAGTGCAATTTTCTTTTTAAAATGCACGCCCGCTGATATAGGCTCCATGCGCGCCCCTTCTCCACCAGAGCTGCACACTGCTCTGAAGATAGCGGGTAACTGAACAAAAGGCATAGCCCGAAATGCACCAGACTCCTTTGCCTTCTTTGTTCGCAAATAAGAAAAGTGTTCTTTTATAAATTGGCGCAAACATCAGAAAATTTTGGTCTTTGCCAATGCCTAGCCGATAGGCAGCGCTGGGACAGGCGCCTGCATGTGGAAATGACCTTTCTGTAGAGAAGAGGAGGCGCAGCAGGCAATATGCATGCCTCCAAGCGCGCATGTGGGCTTTGGCATGCTGATAGCGCGAAATGCATGCTTGGCCGCGCATTTCTTGTGCCCGGGCGCGCTGCAAGGGACAGAAGTGCTTGATACGGCCTCTGCTCTTCTCTTCGAGGGCACCGGCCCTTAGCTCAGGCATGCACGCGGTTTTCGCAGAGGCCGGCTTCCAGCCCTTGCCAGACTTTTATAGGCGTGGGCCTTTGTTTGTTTTCTCCAGTGTTTGCAGACCTTTGGCTTGGATGCTTCTGTTGTGCTGGGTGCATATTTCTATTACCATTTCGATTTTATTTTTATTGCGGCGTAATGGGGAAGAGAAAGCATTCAGTAGACACCGATAGTGAAGAGGAGTTCAAAGCCAGCAAGTTCGTGGACGTCGAGGCCTCAGAGGATGACCCCTCCGACAACGAAAGCATGGACGATTTCATCAACGAAATAGCCGAGGACGTTGAAGTTGTGGAGGACGAGCCAGAGGAAGAAAAAAACACGGAGGAGTTTGCCACCTCAAGCGAGGATAAGCTGGAAGACTTTGAGGAGTATACCAAGAAGGTGGAGGAGCGGTATAAGAATGTAGACTCGCTGGAGGTGGAGGAGATTCCGCAGCAGCTTCTGCTTCCAACGGAAAAATCGCCTAAGCTGTGGCTCATTCGGTGCACGCCCACAAAAGAAAGGAGCATTGTGCTGGCAATACTGCGGAAGGCTACTCTCAGCAAGCTGAACATAGTTTCAGTTCTCTCCAACGAGCTTGTCAAGGGGTACATATACATAGAGGCGTACCAGAAGCAGCAGGTTACGCAGGCAATAGAGGGCGTGTTTGGCGCGTTTAAAACAAACATCACGCAGGTGCCAAACAAAGAGATGGTGGATGTTCTTTATCTTCCCGAGCTGGACCCTGTTATATACAAGGAGGGGAACTATCTTCGGGTGATCAAGGGGGCGTACTCAGGCGAGATAGTGAAAATAGACACGATTGGGGCAAGCAAGGGGAAGATACAGGTGAAGATACTTCCAAAGGTAAACGAAAAGTACAAGCTATTTGACGCAAAAGACTACAGCCCGTCCGAGGTGTACAAGATGTCCAAGAGCACATGGGTGCACAAGAAGGAGATGTACAAGGACGGATACCTGCTGAAAGAGCTGCCAATCACGCACATGGCGTCCACCCCAATGATATCGAAGGAGGAGAAGAAGTGGTTTGAGACTGCAGAAAACAGAAAAACCACAGGGTGTTTGTTTGTGAAAGATGAGGTGGTTGAGGTTGTGTTTGGAGGGCTGAAGGGCGCGGTCGGAAAAATAGTCGTTGTGGGCGAAGAGGAGGCGATTATACTCATAGGCGACAAAAAGGTGTCGGTCTCTCTGCAGGAAATAAAAAAGAGATACTCGGTGGGAGACGAGGTCCAGGTGGTTTCTGGGCGAAACAGGGGGGAGTGCGGCTTTGTTGTGGGCATCTCTAAAAACAAGCTAATGGTTGGCATAAACAGCTTCACCGACGAAATAGAGGTGGAAATAGACGAGGTCAAGCTCTGCTCGGTTCCCGACACAAGGCCGGAGGAGGCCAGCTCTCCAAAGCGCATAGCCAAGCCGAAAAGAGACCCTCTTGTTGACAAGCAGGGGGAGATAACGTCAGGGGAGTACAAAGGAAAGCGGGGGGTCATAAAAGACGTGCTCTCCAATATGTACCGGGTGCAGCTAATAACCACCCTGAAGTGTATAAATGTTAAGAAAAGAGACTTTGAAATACAGAAGCGCAGTGGAAAGGCGAGCCCGCTTGAAAAAAAGCAGGAAAAGGAAGAGACAGACGAGGACGAGAGCACCGTGTCTGTGCGCGGAGACGGAGACACTCCTGTGATAGAGCCAGAGGAGTACAAGCCAACCGAGAAGATCTACTCGCTGGACCCTTTTGACGAGGAGTAGTGTGTGCAAGGCCAAGCGAGCACACCGGGAAATTGCAAGGCACCATTTCCACGGCGTGCAGACATGCCTATTTGGTGCGGTGGGGGCGCAATGTATTTAATAGCGGTTGGCGCAATTTTCTTCTATTATTTTCGAGCTGTATTTTTAAATACGAAATATTTGTTGTCCTTGAAAGAATGCTTCAGAATGCAAACTCAGTTAAAAGGATAATGAAAGAGCTGCGAGACATTGAGGACTCGGAGAAAAACAAGCCGGAAAGCGCTGCAGAACAGGTGATACGAATAAGCCCGATCGACGAGACAGATATGTACACGTGGAGAGGGAAAATAAAGCCCCCAAAGGGAAGCAACTATTACGGAGGCATTTTCTATCTGGACATTAAGTTCCCAACAGACTATCCGTTCAAGCCACCAAAGGTCAGGTTTATTACACGGATATTCCATCCGAACATAAACACGAACGGAACCATATGTCTGGACATTCTAAATGAAAAGTGGTCGCCTGCTCTGACTATTTCAAAGGTCATGATGTCGATTTGCAGCTGGCTGGACGAGCCAAACCCTGATGATCCGCTTGTTCCAAACATTGCATCTATTTGCAAAACAGAGCCCGAAAAGTACAAGGAAACCTGCAAGGAGTGGACGCTAAAATATGCGGTCGATACAAGCAATGACATAGACGCATGGAAGTAAGGCTTTGCCGGAATAAATATGATTTGTTACATGCTTCAGCTGTTGGCCTGCTGTGCACTTTGCTGCGCGCGCTTGACTTTTTCACGTGCTTTCTTTTTTATTGTGCTGCTAGCGTGGGTATGGCGCTGATAATGATGCTTCAAACGTCAGCCATAAATGATGCACGCGCAGGAATGGCGCGCTGCAAATTGGGCGGAGAGGCCAGGCCAAGGCTTACATAGGCGGCGGGGCAGGCGTGCGCGAAAGCCGGAAGGCTGGCACAGCGCTTGCCTTCACATGTATTTAATTCGCATGTGAATTGTTTTTATGGAAAATCCAGACTTGATATTCGAGGAGCCGTGGAGTGCGCAGATTAGGCAGGACCGGGGAAACCTGCAGGAGTTCATAAAAACAACAGAAAATGCGTGGAGCAAGGCGGTGGGCGCCCTTCCTCGGGTGTCGGAAACGCTAGAAAAAGTCAAAAAGGCTGCAAAGGAGCTTTCGCGCATAAAACTGTCAATGGAAGAAGCGAAGGAGGAGGTCCAGAGAATCGAGAAGCGCACAGAAGAAGCAGAAAGCGACGTGAAGGCCAAGAGAGAAGCGCTTTCCATACTGGACGAGATAGTGGAAAGCATACGCATACCAAAGGAGGAGCTTCAAATGCTGCAAGAGCCGGCGTTCAGCAGCATGCAGGAGATGGCCATAATAGAAGAGGCTCTGCGAAAAGCCAGAAAGTGTCTGTCTTTGGCCCACCCCCGGGCGATTTCCATCTGCGTGGTGAAAGAGCGGCAGGAAGCGGTAAAAAAGGTGCTAGAGAGGTTTGACAAAAAGGCAAAGGAGTTTATCATTCGAGACTGCCTAAAGAGCAGAAGGTCGCCCACAGACGTGCATGAGCTGCTGAGCAGGTACACCGAAGTCATTGCGTATTTGGTGCAGAAGGACGCTTTCCAGGAGTGCATGCATGCGTACATGGTGACCATGGCAAAGCTGCACAAGACGTACATGGCAAAGAAAATTGAAGAGGTGCTTGCCCCGTTCCGCAGCAAGCGGGCTGCAGACAAGGAAGCATTGGTTAAAAAAATAGAGTCTATTTTCATAACGATGATACAGCTGATGTTTTCTCTTGCAGCCACAGAAGGATACTTCCTCACGGAGCTGTTCGCAATGCGGGAGGACGCTGCAGGCAAAACTCTGTCAGAGATATTCCAGCAAGCCGAGCAGGAGATCTCTCTGCTTCCGGGCGCTCTGTACGACATGGGGTACGAAGTGGGGGTGCTCAACCTGCTTTGCAGCAAGTTTTCGTGGCTTTCGGAGCCTGCGTCGCCGTCTGAGGAAATGGCCGTGCACCGAATAGACAGCATTGTCCCCAAGATAAAGAAGGAGCTGCACGAGCTTGAAGGCAAGTATCTGCAGAAGGTAAAAAAGGCCATATCCAAGGAGTACTCACGCGACGGGGCGATAGACTTGGACAAGGCGTTCTACAACGTGGTGGATGTTTCTGCTGTCCCGTCTTTGAACACAGAAGTGCTGAGAATGAACTTGGCGTACTCCAGCAGAATGCAAACACAGATGGAAAAAGTTTTTCAAACCGTGAAAAGAGCATGCATCCTGGGGTCCATGCAGGCCCACTACTTGGAGAACAAGGAGAAGTACAAGGAGGAGGTAGACGAGCAGTTGAACGAGGAGATAGAAAAAATGGCCAGCAATCTGATGTATCTTGCAGAAAGCAAGGTTTTTGAGAAAGACAAAACATCCAGTATTGTGAAAAGAACCAAAGAGATCATGGACCTGCTGAACAAAGTGGAGGACCCGCTGGGGTTTCGGCTGCAGATAGATTTTAAGGACATGGTGCTCTCCAAGGCGAACTTCCACGAGAAGAACGCAATTGCTGCAGTGCTAACCGCCAACAAGAAAGAGGGCAGCACCCAAGAAAGCGCAAGCAAGAAGTAGAGGGCAAAGACAGGCTTGCCTGTCGATGGTGGCGGGCGTGTCTGGGCATGCGCGGTGCACCTACCGGCGGCCTGTCCTGTGCGAAAAGAAAGCAAGCGGCTGGGCTTTGCTTTTTGCAAATGTTCTGGAAGGCCAGGCAACGTGAGCCTGCGCTTGGGGGTTTTCTGCGTATATAAATAAATGTAAGAAAAAGGGATTTTCTCTCGCGCCTTTCTGCTGCCTCTGCACTTTGCGCCGAAATTTCCCAGGCATTCTGCTTGGCAAGGGCTTTGGCGCCTTTTCTCCTAGCAGGCTATTCAAATTCATTTAGCAAATTCTTTTTCTTTGTGTATGGCAGCAAACTCTACATGCATAAAGACCATTTTACGGGTAAGGCCACCCCACAGAGACAGGAGTCTGCGGATAAGAAAGAAAGCCGTACATGTAGATAAGAATGCGCAGGAGGAGCTATCATTTGAGTTTGATTCTGCGCACGGCGGGGAAAGCACGCAGAAAGACATATATAAAGAGGTGGAGCCGTACTTGGACAACATCGCGCGGGGCATAAACACGTCGATACTTGCATATGGCGCCACAGGCTCTGGCAAAACCCACACAATGAGCGGCACGGCAAGCGACCCGGGCATAATTCCCCGGATGGCGGAAGACCTGTTTGGCCGGTACTTTGAGACGCTGTCGATTCTGTTCAAAATTCGCATAGAAATGTCGTACATAGAAATATACAACGAAAAGGTGTACGACCTGCTCTCCGAGGAGCACGTTCCGCTCCCTGTCCGGGAAGACTCGCAGGGCAAGGTGGTTGTGCAGGGGATGTCCGAAGTGAGGGTGACGAGCAAGAAGGAGTTTCACGAGGTATTTCAAAAAGGCGCGCAGAAGAGAAAGCAGGGGAAGACCCTTTTGAACACCGAAAGTAGCCGAAGCCATGCGGTTGTTACGCTTTTCATCAGTCTGTCAACAGACTCTACAATGGTGCGAACCAAAATAAACCTGGTGGATCTTGCTGGGAGCGAAAACAACAAGAGAACAGGAAACGAGGGGATGAGCATGGTGGAAAGCGCCAGCATCAACCGGAGTCTTTTTGTGCTGAACAAAGTTATAGAGAGCCTGTCGACCGGCGCGGCGCGCGTTCCATACCGCGACAGCAAGCTGACTAGGATTCTGCACGACGCGCTGGGCGGGATGAGCGACTGTGCAATAATAGTGAACGTGAAGGGCGACTCTTCGGCGGAGACGCTGAGCACGCTTGCGTTTTCCGGCAAGAGCAGAAAGGTGAAGCTGAAGCCGCAGAGCGAGAAAATTGCGCACAACCCATGGAGCAGCATTTCCAAGCTGGAGCCCAAGGGCGCGCGCATGCCGTTTAGAGACTGCTCTGGCAGCAAGCGGCCTGTGCACAGCCCCGGGGCATCGAGCGCGAAGAAACAGCCAGGCCCGCTGGAGAAGGAAAACTTTCTGGCCGGAGGCGTGCTGAAGGAGAAAAAAAAGCAGAGAAGGCCGCCGAGAGAGTACGAGAAAAAAAGCATAAAAGACGTGCTGGAAATAGTAAACAGCGGGGATTTTTTGAAAATAAAGTCGCTCCCTCTAATAGGCGACCAGCGGGCAGAGAAGATTATAAAGTATGCGCAAAAGAAGCAGGTGACGGATATAAACGAGCTTCTAGAGGCAGGGCTGACTGCCAAAATACTTGCAAAGCTAGTGTAAAGACGGGGTTTTGCAGAGGCAGCCCAGCATTACAAAAATAAACTTATATCAGAAATCAGGCGCGCTGTGCAGGCACATATAGACAGACTAAAGAGATCGCGCTATTTATTATAAAAGCTGCACTTTGTGCTTAGAGCTACTAGATTGTTTCTTCCACAGCAGCAAGCCTGCTCTTTGCTTGGGCTTTTCGGCCACCAGGCGCGGCCAAAATATAAAAAAAGCCTTACTAGAGACAAGAGTGCATTTATTTATCCTTTTTGTAGCCCGCTTCCGTTCCCGGAGGTCAGCTTTTTGGGATTGACAAACGAAAACTCTTCCAGCTCTGCCTTTTTATTGCTGCAGCCAGTGTCAAATATAAGAGACTTTTCAAACGGTTGAGAAAAGGAGAAGCTGTCGCCAACAATGCTTTCTATAAAGGCAGAGTCATCCGAGAAGATGTCTAGCTCATTAAAGTTGTAGCTGGAGGAGGCGGCTGGCTTTTTGCTCGGCTGAATGAATTGCTGTATGTGCGAGGTATAGGAAGAAGAAGAAGACGTGAAAACAGGCGTCGGGTTTGGCAAGCTTGAGTCTTTGAAAAGGTCTATTTCCACCGGAGAGACCTCAGGCTTTTCTTCTGGCCTCATGCCAAGCTTTATGGGGGAGACCTTTTTTTTCTCGTCTATTTTGTTCTCTCTAATGTATGTTTTCAGGTTTTTCTTTTGCTGCACAAATGTTTGCGGCCGGGGCATTCCTGGCATGCCACATATGTACTTGCTGTATGTGTATAGGTTTGTCTCCCGGCGCAGATCTCTTTCCAAGGCGTCGCAGAACAAGGCGTCGTGCGGAACCGAGTACCAGAAGAACACCTTCTGCTTCTTCTGGGTTCGGATGCACCCGTTCTTGTACAGGAACTCGAGGAAGTCTGAGCGAGGGGACTCCAGCGTGGCGTCGATTCCAGGCTTCAGGTTTCTCAGGTCGGAGAAAACCCCCTCCTCAAACTTCTTGTGGCTTGCAATGTGCCTCCCCGCGTTTTGGAATCGCCAAACAAGTATTTTTACAATGTCTGTCCCAGTGACATAGAAGTGCATATTCCAAAGTATGCAATGAATGTAATCCCCGTTCTTCAATTGGTATTTTCTGATTCTTTCCCCTTCTCTGAAGTCCTTTGGAGAGTTTGCCAAGAAATGAAACAGCTCTTTATCTCCTTGCTCCTCTAACTGGTTATAATTCATAATCAACAAGGCGCCCCCTGGTTTATATTCAATGCATGAAACAGTTTCATGGTAACCGTGTCGTAGAACAGCAAATAAACAAATTTAAGGGTCTCCCACCGCAGGAAAGAAAATACAAATACAAGGCCCTCGGCTTTATTTTCCCAAATGCCTTTTAATTGGCGCTGTGCGAAAAAAAAGAAATGCAGACAGGACAGATAAAGAGCCAAAGAAAGCACAAAGAGGTCCAGCCGCTTGCAGAGGATGCAATAAAGGCTGTGCTCGCAGGCCCGCAGGATTACACTGCCTACAGGAAAACAGGGCCCGAAAAGGCCAGCGAGTATGCGGAGGCCATGGCGCAAATACTTCAGAGGCAGCAGGAAACGGAGGAAGACAAGGAAAACCAAAGCGAGCGCATAATACTCAGCACGTGGTCCATAAAGCTGGTCTGCAGCTCGGAGGGGGAGCTTAAGACGATTGTCTTCGGCATAATAGAGGGCACGCAGGACATTGTGCAGAGCTCGTTCATCAAGGAGCGGGTTTCTTCGCACTGCGTGATGTCGAAAAACACGATGTATGAGCTGGCTGGCAGCTTTGACAGCACAGTGGAGCCATACCCAGGCTTTCGCAGCAGCACGCTGAGCAAGTTCAAGTGTGGGTTTCCGGAAAACTGGAGCGCTTTGATAGAGAAAGAGGTCCAGCACATAGCCAGCAAGGAGAAGAAGCCGGCGCAGAAGACAAAGCCCCGAACAAAAAGAAGAAAGTGGAAAAACTGAGCGCTGCAGCCACACAATAAATAAAAAGCCCAAAGTACAGGAGATTGTGTGTGTATTTCAATGGCGCGGATGTCTTGCTCCAGCAGCATTTTCGGGCAGTTCTGCGCCCGCCTCTGACAGCTCTGGATACAAATTCCAGGAGGCGCCGCCCGGCAGCGTGGCCAGCCACGGGCGTTCTTTGGGCGCACGCATCCCCTTCTCCTATGCTGTCACATCCTTGGCGGCGCGCTGTTTAAATATGTGCTCTGCTGTGCAGGCTCTCCGTTTTCGCTGGGCAAATCTGCCCTCACTGCGCCTCTGCGTTAGGGCGCGGGCTACTGATCTGGCTGGCCGAGCACCGCCTTCTTATTACTGGATGTTTCCTAGGTAGTCGTCGTTTATGGTGCCCACTCCAAATATTTTTGTGGGCTCTACCTTCACGCCAATTAGCTTTAGCCTAACCACGCTGTCCTTTACAATTGCAGAGCCTCCGTCGTGCTGTATTATGCTGGAGTGCGCGCCCGCCTCTATGAACTGCCCAGAGATTTGATGTGTGCTAATGAAGACGTAGAAGGGGCCTATGAAGCAGAACATCCCCATCTTGTTTATTTCGTGGACTACCGCGTTGGCCACCTCGTCTTTTTTCGGGCACAGAGTTAGGGCAGAGTACTCGGCCAAAAACGTCCCTGCTCCGGTGGTGGCATCTACCTCGGTGGTGTACAGGCTGTCTATCGATATTATGCTTATAATATATCCGCACCCAGCCAGACACTTGCCCTCCACCTCTGAGATTAGCTTTTTCCGCACAATCTCGTCGAGCTTTTTCCCCAGATATTTTGGCTCCAGCGTTATCCTTTCCTGCATCTGTCTTACATAGAACATGGGATCCACAATATAAGAATATTAAAAGAAAAGGCCAAGAGAAAATAAATCCACAGCCCCTTTGGCCAGGGGAGAAAGTATTTCAATGCGGAGGAAAAATTTGCAAAGATGTTTGAAGAAAGCAACAGCAAAATAGAAAGAAGAGGGAGCAAAGAAAAGGCGATTGCAAGCTCCCACGGGGAAGACTTTTCGCTGCGAAGCCCTCAGACGCAAACAATGGAAAAAGAGTGTACAGATATTATAGAAGACGCGTTCAACCCAATCAAATGCACCACATGGCAATCAAAGAAGAACTTGCTGGACCGGATAGAGGAAGACCACCCAACGCACAAAAGCATAGAGTACAACATTGTGGAGAAGATGACGAACTTGCCTCCTATTGGAAAGGGGCTTTTGGGGAAAAACACCGCGCGCTCTATTCTGCTGAACAGCATAAAAATGGACGCGATTCCCTCTGTGCCCGTTGAAGCCCACCGGGATCAGTTCTTTGAGGACATAAGCACCTTTGCCAAAAAAAGAAGCATAGCAGCAAACGGAAACGTCGTGTGCGCAATATCGAAGGACCAAGAGGGCAGCCGGTTTATACAGAAAAAGCTTGACACCGCCTCGGAGGACGAAATAAACATGACGTTTCTGGAGATACTCCCGTGGATCAGCGAGCTAATTGTGGATCTGTTCGGAAATTACGTTGTACAGAAGTTCCTGGAGATAGGAAGCACCGAACAGAGAGAGCGGATATTCGGGGCCATGGAGGACATGATTATTCCCCTGGCCTTGCACATGTACGGCTGCCGGGTGATACAGAAGGCGCTGGAGTGCAAGGACATAAACGAAATGATTGTACAAAAGATAAAGGGGCACGTGATTGACCTGGTGTGTGACCAAAATGGGAACCACGTTGTGCAAAAGTGCGTAGAGTGCGTTGACACAGACTTTGTCATAAAAGAGTTTGAGGAGGATGCTGTTTCCCTGAGCAAGCACCGGTACGGGTGCAGGGTGATACAGAGGATATTCGAAAACAGTACGAGGTGCACCAGCGCAATAGAAAAGATCATATCCAATGCAAAGGCTCTGGTGGAAGACCAGTATGGGAACTACGTGATACAGCACATCCTGGAAAAGGGCACACAGGACCACAAGGTAAAAATAATCACAGAGCTCTCGGGCAACATAGCAGAGTACAGCATCCACAAGTTTGCGTCAAATGTAATGGAAAAGTGCGTGATTTGCGGAACGCCGGATGACAGAAGGCACATGCTGAAGCAGCTGAGATCCGCTGTTGGCGCCTCTGGGGAAGACATGCTTGTGCAGATATCGATGGACAAGTTTGGAAACTACGTTATCCAGAGGCTGCTGGACGTTTTGACGGGCCCGGAGAAGGAGCTTTTGGTTGGGCACTTGAAGGCAAACATAGGAGACCTGAAAAAGAGCTCATACACAAAATGCATAGTGTCCAAAATAGCTGCTTTGGATATCAAAAAAGACTGAACAGGTGGCCGCATGTGAATAATAGCCTGTGCAGTGCTGGAATCTATTTATAGCAGCATACATATAGAATAGAAAAATATGACAGACCTGCGTTGAGGCTGCATGCACAGATAAGAGTAATAAACCAATTTGTGTTCATAGGTTTTGAGGCTGTGCGCAGCTGTTTTTTTGCGCGGGCGCGCGCCAGGGTTTTTGTGGAGCACAAGCGCTCTTCGCGTGCACATGGCACAAAGCACATTAATAATAAAAGGAGGACCTCCTCCAGTTAAATATGCACAGAGCACAACTGATTCGCGCTTTTCCCGCATGCCACATCTTTGAGCGACGGTGCCTGCGGAAAAGAGCGCTCTCGCGTTGCGTTTCTGCAATGTAAGTAAAGAGCAAAAAAACAAACTATTTATTCTTCGGCCCTCCCTTCTTCGGCTTCTTTGGCTTCTCCTTTTCTTTCTTCTTTTGCACGACGTACCCCTCGGGTATATTTGGCGCAGGGAGAGTTGAGGGGTCTGGGGAGTCATTGAATGTGGCCCCTGCAAATATTTCGTGCGTTCTCCTTTCTCTGTCCATGCGAGTTTTTCTTTTTATTTTTTTATTCTAAAGGCCCTGGGCAATGAACATTGTTAAAGAACAGAAGATAGAAGAGAATGAAAACGCAAAAAGAGTGCAAAAGGTATTCAAGTTCCAAGGAGTGGGGAAGCATCTTAGGGTAGTGAAGGAGTGCAACATCAGCATCAGAGACATCGAAGAGCGCATAATCGCCACAAGGCAGAGAGTGGAGAGCCGCGTAGAGGAGTTCAGAAGGTCGACTGGGCAGAAGGAGCTGTACGACAAGAAGGACGAAATCCAGGCCCGGCTTAACGAGCTGCTTGTGGAGAAACAGACGCTGCGAACTGAGCTGAAAACTGCAGTCCAGGACCTAAAAACTCTTTCGCAGTCTGTTGGCGAGGAGAAAAAGAAGCTGAACATGAAGAGCACTTCTGAGCTGAGGAACCGGATAAACTCAATCGACAGCAGAATCAGGGAGAGGCCCGTGAACTCGAAGGAGGAAAAGGAGCTGAGCACTGAGAAGAACCGAATCATCAAGCTTCTGGCCATGCAGGACATTTTCAAGGAGAAAGACGAGAAAATAAAGGAAATGGAGGACCAGAAGAAGAGGCTGGAGGCTCTTTTCTCTGTGAAGAAGCAGGAGATCGACATTCAGACCGGTCTGCTTTCTGACGTCAACGCCAAGATAGGAAAGATAAAGAAGACTGTGTACCCCGAAGACATAAAAAAGATGCAGGAGGATATTGTCCGAATGCAGGAGGAAAAGAAAGCCCACATCAAGGCAAAGAGGGAGGAGCAGGCCATTATGGAGAAAAAGGCCCAGGAGTACGAGCTGAAGGCTGCCGAAATCGAGCTGGCAAAACAGCACAAGACTGCGCTGATCGACCAGGAAAAGGTGATTTCAGACCTTTTTGAAGAGAAGGAAAAGCTTGAAGCCGAGCTGCAGGGAAACCCTTCGGAAACCTTGGGGTCCATCCGAAAGAACCTTTTGGCCCAGAAGTCTTCGGGCGCCCAGAAGGGAAAAAGCGCAGAGCTTGCCATTCCGCTGCACCTTGTGAACCAGCTGGTCAAGTTTAACATTGCAATCCCAAGAACGCAGGAAGACATAGACAAGACGGTTCTGAAGGTTGACGAAATTAAGAAAGTCGAGGAGCTGAACTTCCTTTCTAGGAAGCAGAAAATGACTGCGACCATTGCAGAACTAAGCGAGAAAATACAGGCGGAGAAGGAGGCCCACAAAAAAATGCCGCGCCCTGTATTCCCTCGCATCTCGGAATAAGCAATTAATAAATTAGTTTGCCCTTACCCTGTGCAGGAACCCTTGGAGGCGAGCCTTTCTTTTTGGTTTTGTGCTGGGCAGGCTGCGCGAGTAGGCTTGGCTGCGGATTCGGCGGCTTGGATTGCTGCCAGATGAAACAATTTCATTGTGCGCCGGAATGGTGTATAAAATAGGCCAGACACGCAATTCGCCCACACTGTTTGTTTATGGTTTGTAGGGTTGTCATTTTGATGCGATCACACACAAATGCATATATACGCGCCCGCATGTTAAATAATGCCAGAAACCAAACTTTTAGTAAAAGAAGATTCGCTACTTGGTGCTGACGACTCAATGTCGGAGGGGGAAAAAATAGCCGGCTCCAAACAAACATTAGCATACAGCTGCAGATTGAGATACTGCTCCTTCATGGATGTATTTGATGAAATGCTGGACAACGGTGCGTTTTTTTTTGTGGTGTATGCGTTCACATGCGAAACAAGATACATATCTGCAATAACAACCGGCGTGTGCTTTCTTATATCCTTTTTGTTCACAGCTAGCATGCGCATGCAGAAAAAGCTGCGTAGAGGATATCCCGATGAAAACGCGCTAGAAAATGCAACGCGTAATCTGGAAGAAGACGCCAGCTGCTACGACTACAACACGATTGTGCAAAACCACTATAAGCCCGTTGCCTCCATATACAATGCGTCTGTTTGGTCACATAGCCTGTTTTGTGTGTCCCTTATGTTGGCCTTTGTCTACATAATAGCAAGTTCGTTGTTTAATACGCATTTCTTTATAGGAGCTACTGCATGGTTCTATACAGAACTTTTCCTTCTGGTGGGCTTTGTCACGGCTGTGTTCAGTGCTATGAACTACTGTGCAAATTATGTGCGCGCTTTGGACAGTTTGCATGTGAGCGGCATCAGGCTACTTCTTTTTACGGTGTCGGCCTGTTTTATTGTTTGGGCTGATTTAATAGGGTCATCCTTAGATAAAAAACTTCTTAATACGAACAACTTGAACTCCATAACATGTACGAATTGCATAGGCTTCAATCCTATAACTAACTGGCAGGCTGTGGGCATTGCTTTGTTTTCATTCCCATTTTTACAAAACAGAAGCACACAGAATGCTAAAGGGAAGCAGAAAGTCCAGCAGAACATAATTCTCAAGACTTTATTACACATACTCACGCTAGCGTTCTATGCAAATTTCTGGGGTGCTATCGTGATATTCAATGGTTCTCTATTCGAGAATGGGTACAGTAATGTGGTGTCTGGCATTAAGAACAGTCTTTTGAGCCGGTTTGAAACCCCAGCTTTTGCGCAGTATATTGACTATCTAAACGTGTGCTATTGCTTGATAGTACTTGCTGAGATTTTCTTGATGAGCTTATGCTTTTTGCTTGGTGTTAAGCACTTAAAGTTCCTGCATAAGGCGGCATGGGCAGATGCAGCTGCTTCTGCAGACACGGACGAGAAAACCAACAGCTTGCCCGCCACTCCTGGCACCAACTTCCGTATAACCAAGACACAACTGCTGGGCACTTCAATAGTGTGCGTCGCTGTGGTTTTGGGGTGTCTGTCCACCACCATTGCCTTCTTGCTTCCTATATCCCTGATGGGGCTTACTTTTTCGCTGACACTTAACGTCATAATACCTATTGCTGTGCTTATAATACCTAAGCGCAAAGTTGCATTTAGGGCTATGAAGGAGAATTACGCGCCTCTATGGACGGTTGTGGTTCTTGCAGTGTTTATGAGTGCATTCATTTTGCTATCGAATGCCTGGCTGAATTCTATAGAACCAAGTGCAACCAATCCCAAACAGATGCCATCAAACATGTCTATAGCAACATAATAGTGCTGTTATAGAAAACCAATTCGCAACAGCCAGGCATGTGCAGCACATCGCGTCGGCAAGCGCCAATGCGTGCATCAAGCTTGCTTGCCTATATGTAAGCGCGGACCGGATAATGCTTGCTGTCTTTTCTGCTCGCTCTATAACTTGAAGAAAATATAAACGCCTATGCTGACTATACAATTCTTTATGTCTATGCTGTGCTTTACGCCTTAGCTGCGCCATGCGCCTATTCCGAGGTTATTCTGCCCAGAAGGTTTTCTACTGTGCTAAGGGCCTGCCCGCTGTCCGGCCCGTCCAACGCCGCCTGTATCTCCTGCAGAATCGAAAGCGTGCAGCCCTCCTTGCACGTTCTGACCATGTGGTAAAGCACATCCTCCACTTTCCGGGAGAGCTTCTCGGGGTTGTACATGATCTCTTCAGGGAGCCCCGAAAAGTCCCAGAGCGTGTGCAGCACCCTCTCGAAGAAGTAGTGCTCTATTTCTCCAGCCCTGCACGCCACTCCAAAGACTCTCGGGGTTTTGTTCTCCCGGTACAGCCCCAAAAGCCTGCGCGCTGTTTTTCTGATCTCCCAGAAGAGGCTGAAGCCCAGCTGCACGCCCTCCTCTATGCCCCCCACCACAAGGCTGTACGGAAACACCTTCTTGTACACGAGAGAGAA